>NW_028277058.1:34684318-34987348 GCF_059951505.1 Python bivittatus | reverse complement strand
AAGTTACAACAGCGCTGAATGAGGGGGACTTACAACCGTTCCTCAAAGTTGTGGCCATTGCAGTGTCTCATGTTCATGTGATCATGATTTGGGCACTTGGCAATCAGCTCGCACTTACAATGGCTGCAGCATCCAGCGGTCATGTGATCACCATTTGTGACCTTCCTGGCTGGCTTCTTACAAGCAAAGTCAATGGGGAAGCCGGCAGGAAGTCACAAGTCATTCCCGCTTCTGCCACCTTTTCTCCTGAGGAGCCCCCAGGTGGCATGGGGATCTCATACTCTGTAGTGACTGCCTGTGGCACTCCCTGTCCGCCCATACTTTGTAGCACCCACCTGCAGCACTCACCCTCCTGCCCTCCATAACACCCACCTGCAGCACCCTTCGTAGCACTCACCCTTCGTAGCCACCTGCTTGCCCATAGCTCTCACCCACTGGCCTGCTTGTCTAGGATGTGGTTTCAGCGCCTCTTCCCACATCATGAACGACTTGCATGGTCCTTGTTTAATGATGGCAATGGATTGCTGTTGCTAAGCAATGCAGTCACATGACATCACGCTTTACGACCACATTGCTTAGTAACAGAAATTCCAGTCCCAATTGCCATTGTAACCTGAGGACTACCTGTAATATTTTTTTCTTTATAAGATTTTGATTATTTTTCCAACATTGGGATGGTTTGGGCTATACGTTGGTCTGAAGAAGCAGAATGCTCATGTGGTATAATTATAAGCCCACGTTACTGATTTTGCAATTAACGTTTTTAGTTTTGCCAGCACTTTCTAGAAGAGTACACAGTGTATGTGGCCCTTGCTTAGATTTCTATTAAAAGTACTCTACACTTCACATGGCAGATATGATTGTTGTGGATAATCTATAGCAGTGTTTTTCAAACTTGGTGACTTTAAGGACAATTTTTATAAGATGATGTATCATTGGTATTTGTCACTGGAAAAATTATCTAAAACGTATAAAGATACTTCGAATATATGTTGGAAATGTGAACAACAACAGGGGACTTTTTATCATGCTTGGTGGACATGTAAAAAACTAAAAAAAATTGGATCCAAATACATATATTAATTCAGAAGATTTTAAAAATTAATTTACAATTGAAGCCAGAGATGTTTCTTTTGGGACTGACTGACAAAGAGTTGGAAAAAACTCATGGAACTTTGTTTTTATATATGATAACAGCAGCAAGACTTTTATATGCATAATGGTGGAAGGATTTGACATTACCCACAATGGAAGAGTAGATCGTGAAGATGATGGAGCTTGCTGAGATAACTAAATTGACAGCTTTGATCAGAGAAAAGACACTGATTAAGTTCAATGCTGATTGGAAACCTCTTTTGGATTTTTGTGTGAAACAGAAAAAATGAAATTATGATATATTGGTTTGATGATTAGAAAAAATATTAGATGGTAGAAAAAATAAAAGTTATATTGTAACTCTAGAGTAAGAGTTCAATTTAAATCTATATCTATAGCTTTGTAAAAGAAAATCAGACGTCATTTCCTTATACTATACTTCTTTTTCTTTCTTTTCTTTCTGTACTTTTGGCTTTGTTCTCTCTTTCTGTATTTTCTTTTTTTTCTTTATCTTAAATATTAGTTCCTGTTAGTTTTTATCTTGTTTAAAAATTTAATAAAGTTATTACAAAAAAAAAAAAAACCACTTGGCAACTTTAAGATGTGCAGACTTCAACTTCCAGAATTCCCCAGCCAGCATGTTGGGGAATTTTGGCTATGGAATTCTGGGACATCTGGGGAATTCTCAGAGTCCAAGTCCACACATCTTAAAGTTTGAAAAACACTGGTCTACAGTATAGTGCTTCCTGGATAACTTCAGCATTACTTATGAATCTAATTGGTTCTGTAAGGCTTTTGAGGATGGGCTCTTACCATTTGGAGATCAACACCTAGAACCTGTGTTCTTTGTTACTACATGTTCAGTTTTGGGGAGAGCGCAACTTGCTGTCAGCTTTCAGTGTTTAGTGCTTACTTAGGACTTGCTACCTGAGCGTTATTTTGCTCCATAATATATATCTTCTCAAGAAATGGGGAGTCCAGGAGAGAAGGTACTTTTATGAAAGCAATGGGTTTATGGGAAATGGGCCTCTGCCCAGAAAATCAGTCTCATTAGAGTGTTGTGACCATTTTAAAGCTCTTCAGGAAAGACATAGAGAAGTTTTAGAACAAAGAGACATATGACAAAATCTGATCTGGAAGAATATTTCAGATTCCTAGAATGTGCCAGTTTAAAGTAGTCTCCCCTGCTTTTTTTTGAGAAAATATTTATTCCTAGGTGTGGCTATGGAAAAGTTTATTTTTTTTAAAGAAGGGGGTGAATATATGCTTTCAGATAGGTTCTGAAGAAAGTACTAGACAGATCTAAAATGCAAAAGTTAGGTAACACATTACAGCAGTCCTTGTTTAGCGACCACAATTGAGACCAACAATTTGGTCATTAAGTGAAATGGTTACTAAGTGAAACGACAACTGTGCTTATGATCTTCAGCTTTCCTTTGCATCACAGACCTCCAAAGGTCATAAATGTGAGGATTGGTCATGTAGTTACTTTTTCATCACCATTGTAACTGTGAACAGTTGCTAAACAAGGCAGTTGCTAAACAGTTACTAAACAAGGACTACCTGTACATTTATGTTTGACTAATCAAGATAATGAATAAAGTATGATTCACTATCCAGTGTTTTGCCGTGCAGAAGGCATGTGGGCTGCTTTAAAAAAGGATTTAAATTGTGGCTGTGGATGTAGTGGTATATAATCTATGGACCAAATCACTCCCCAGGCCCACTTTAGGATTGGGATGAGGTTACTAGAGGGCTAAAACCTTGCCCCCAGAAGCCTTACCCACAAACATAATCCACCTCCCAAGGACAAGCTGCAAACAGAGTGCTTTGAAGCCATTACTCCCTGGGTGTAGTCCTTGAACATTATAATAAGAGGGTTAGCAGGGGTGGGCCTTCTTTTGAGGGCCAACACTGCACTTTATGTTTTTGAAGTGGCCTGAGTCTGCAGTTGTTGGGACAATGATATCAAATTGGTGGGGTCATATCACACTTACTAGCACAGCTGGACTTTTTGTGTTTTTAAAACTACATTAAGCCAATACTAGAGTTTAGTACAGTTATTATGTGCTTCCTTGCTCCAAACACCAGTTTTTAGTGATTTCACTGTAAAAATTTGGCAGTGTAGAGAGGGCTGCCAGTGTTAAATTTTTTATATTATACAAAATAAAAATAAGAATTGAAGGAGTATATTAAATAAATTGCTAGTGTGGGTACAGTTATGGTGAACAAACTACATGCTCCCTAGGATGCAGTTTAATGAACATTAAGGAAATATTAGGCTAAAAAACTAGGCTAATAGTTAATTAACTAGGCTAACTAGGACAGTTAGCCTTAGTTAACTTAGTTCTTCAGTTCAGGAATGCCATTCAGCAGGATCAAATCATGTAACATATCTGGAGAGTATCAGCAGTGTAACAGATGTATCCCGGAATTGTTACAATCATAGGATCATGGGATTGGAAGTCATCTCGTCTTAAACACCCTGCTTGGTGTAGAATCTGCTAAAGGATTTCAGATATATATGGCTATGTATGTATGCTTCTGTCAGGAAATTCCTCCTCGCATCTAACCTAGATCTGTTTCCATGTCATTTCCACCCATTGGTCCTGGTCTTGCCCTTTAGGGCAACAGAGATTTTGGAATAGCTTCCAAGTCTCCAGATTTGAATACTATTGAAAATCTGTGGGGTGATCTCAAACATGCAATATATACAAGGAGACCTAAGAATGTTTCTGAGTTAGAAGAGTTTTCCAAGGAAGAGTGGGAAAGCATTCCAAAAACAAGAACAGGAAGATTTTTAGTTGGCTAGAGGAAACATTTGGAAGCTGTTACTTCTGTCCAAACTTTTGCACCTGCAATATTTTCACTGTTTTTTAAAATTTTGAATATGTAAACAATAGCTGATAGTGTACATTTAAATTTGCAGAAAAATGTCACCATTGTACACTTTGTACATTATAGAAGTTGTATCAGTTTCTGTTCATATAGGACTTCATTGTAAAATACAGTCTGACCAGGGCTCCTAATTTTTAAAAATGTGTCATTAACTTCACTGTAAAAAGAATTGACTGGGGGGAAAAGTGTTTAGAGCTCTGATTTGGGTGGTGCTCCTGGTCTTGAACTGCATTGTTTGTTTTTCTGAAGAACACCTTTTCCCATTTATTGTTTGCTTTGAAAGTGCCTTTTGCTTTTTGCTTTTTTTCCTAGAATAGAAGTGGACTTGTTTAAATAAGAAGCACGCTTATTTAAACATGTGATTACTGTTTTGTTTACCTTTTTTAAAAATATGATAAGCTGGTTTTGAATTCCAAGTTAGAGTTCTTACATATTTTTTAAAATAATATAACTAGGTTGCCAAACCTGGACTGCAAAAATTCTGATGACTGCTAGACGTCAGTCAAGAAAATCAACTCTTTCCTGCTATCTAATATTTGTTTGGGTTTTTGCAGCCCAGATCTGGTAGCCCTAAAATGAACACAACTTTCTTTTTATCAATCAAATCATGTTGATTTCAAGAGGGTAAAATGGCAATGGGCTTTTCAGATTTTTGTTCTAAGATCAATAAGTCACAGTTGTTGGATGTTTGTAAGGTAAACTCTGTAGCCTGCATTTCCATTAAGTAGTTATAGGAATATCTTGTGATGGGAAACTATTATCTTTGAAATCCTAAAATCTTTAAAGGCTTCTTTTGCCCCAGTCAACTGTTGAAGAAATCCTTGGGATTAGACTGTTATCCAGAATTTTCCTCTTTGGTTCTCAAAGTTGTGGGATTAAAGAGATGGAGAAAGAGAATGCTTTTATGGTATAAAATATGTCCTCTAAGTTGAGCTCTGCCAAGTGAATAGAATTTTGGTTTCCACTTGTTCAAATGTTTTTGCTTAGTAAGTTTCTTTACATACCATATCTCATTTTTCACTTCTGCACTCCAGTCCTTTTCCTGGAAATATCTTGTATTGGTTTAAATTGATGGAGGCTGCAGAATAAGAAATAAGGCAGAAAAAATGCACATGATTGCATATTGGTGCCCTAAATATTTCCTTGATACTATTACAGGTTTTTGAGGTTTATTACTTAATGGCTTCTTCAGTTACAGGATTTGCTTTCTAAACTTCTTGCATAAAAAATTAGTAGGTAACTTTTTTAGTGCTTATGATTAGTAGAATTAATGACTTGGGATCCCTTATTTATTTATTTAGAGCAATTATATGGCTGCTGAACTCGAACAGTGCAGCTCTGGCAGCATATAATAAACCAACAATATAAAAACAAAATAAACAATACCAACTAAAAACAAAGAACAACCATTAACTGGTGAAAGGGACTCTAATTTATTATACACCTCTGGATAGGAATTCCAAACATCCTGGCTTAAATGTCCAAGGAAAGAACCAGGTTTTCACTGCCTTTCTAATGGCCAGCAGGTCCAGGGTCAACCAGACATTGGGAGGAAAATCGTTCCAGAAGGCAGGTGCCACAGCTAAAAAGGCACTAATTTCTGGCAGATTCATCTGCCTCCAAGTTGAAGATTCTGAGCATGTTAAGGATAGAGCCTTGATGAACATTTCTGTGTTCCCTTGGTAGTACAGGTTTCAGAAATCTGTTACTTTTATTGACATGTTTGTATATTATGAGGATGTTTGTATATTATGCTTATATACATAAACTGTATTCCAGACTAGCTATTATAACATGGATTTCATCCTGTTCAGCCTGTTAATATTATATACCTCAGTTCTGTAGAAAGGGTCTGCTTAAAACTATGTTTATAAAATGGTATCAGTAACTTTAAAGCTGTCATGTACAGAGTTTTTTGTTTAAATTAATGTAAGATGTGTGAGTCAAAACAAATACATCCACTGATGAATCTATAATGGTAACTTCCATTTTAGCTGATATAAAAAGGGAGGTATAGCAGCATGACTGCGGTAATTGGTCAAAATTGGGAAGTCTCAAACCTGTTCCAGAAGCCCTCTGGGTCTATATACCCAGCTAATTATTAAGAAAAAACACTGACTCAGAGTCTGTAAAGATAGATTCATGAACACAGTTGTAAATATATGATAACTGGGAATTACAGGTTATTCTCCAATTTGTACAAAGACAGAAACACAAGAAAAAAAAATTAATTAGCACATGCACATCAAAATAAATGTAAAGCCTAATTGCAGATTCTTTATATTATAAATTTCGTTAAATTTCCAAAAGATTAAAATACAAAAAAGTCAAAAAGAAAAGAAAAGAAACATCTGTAAAGAAAGCATAGAAAAAGAAAAGTAACCTAATTGCAGATTCATGGCATAATTACTTGTTTCTACAGAAATAAAATTCTAAAAACAAATGTTCTTCCTGCTTCCCCTTTAACTGGATTTCCTTTGCCCCAGAAATGCCACTCAGTTAATTCTGAGGCTGTGGGGAAATGTTAAATCCCCCTGCTACCTGTCTTGGTCCAGCAGCTTCTCTGTTCTTTCAAAAGAAGCTCCAATTCTCTATACAGTAATCTGACTCTGTACCAGACTCAGAACATGCAACTATCCCTTATGAAGTCATGGATTCCACATCTAAGGTGAATGAATATCTTCAGTCTGTATGGTTTGGGGTATCGTGAATGCACATTGACTTCACAACAGGAGGTAAATCATAGTTCACGTTTAATGAATAATCTCAGACAGTCATGCTGATCAATAAGGAAAAAAAAATATTTTATCAGATGTCCCAAAGTAGTGAATTCCTTCTGATAAAGCTTGCTTTAGATAACTTACTAAGTAAATCAAGCTTCTCTCCTAGCTTTTAGAATAATGCAGCTACTGTACTTTCAGCATGTTCTGTTCTGTAGTTATACTATCTAGGCTTTTTAAGTTATCTACTCTGATCCTTTGGGTATGTATTTGAGGTATTTTTATACCACTGTAATCTATGCCTAACTCCTGGCACTTTACATACTAAAAAAATATGTGAAACATTAAACATAAAGACAATAAAATGTTTGAACGTTTATGTACATTTCTGAAACTAAAGTGGAAATCCTAATGAGAGTTTTTAGGTGTTGATTATTATATAACATGGCTGGAAAGTATCTGATTCCTATTGCTACTACAGGTAGTCCCCAGTTTAAGGACAAGTTCTGTTCCGAAGGTCTGCCCTTAAGTCGAATTTGTATGTAAACCAGAACAGTATTATTGTATAATACTGTATAAGTAGTATTGTGTAATTAACTTGGACCATTGTGTATTTAACTCAAATCATTGTGTATTTAACTCAAATTTTGCTACAATAGGCTCCATTCTTAACTATGGGTGGTCTGTAACTCAGGGATTTTTAACCCAGGGACTACCTGTAAAGCTTATGGTGTGCTGGCAAATCAAATCTCAGAGATTCATTTCTACTTTGTCTAATTTCTATTCTTGTATCTGAATTACAGTACTGCTACAATTAATAGCAGTGCAATTATAGTACTTGGCTGATCTTTATTAAATCAAGTCTTATTCTTCTGTAATTTCCCCTCTCTCCTATACAGATATTTATTTATTTATTAAATGTGTATGGGTCTGTCATCTCAAAACTGAACCAGGGATACTGTAATCTATCAGTATTAACCTCTTTTTGGGCTGAGAGGGTGAGTTATCCAGGTAGAACTCAGTTTATTTTTTCACTGCTACTTGTTTAATTTGTCTTTATCACTTAGTTTTATTAAAATTAAAAATGTCTTGGTTAGATTCTGGAAGATTGAGAAATACATTTATCAGGCTATACACCTTTTAGACCACAGTGTCAAGAAAAAAAAAGGAAAACTGTTGCCCTTCCAGATAAAAATATGCACCATTCAGGATTCTCTTCTTCTAAAAAACATTCAAGAAGCAGAAATGTAGCTGGATTTGTGCTTCTGTTGTTCAGTTACTATTCCCCCCCACTCCCCAGCACTTGGGATGTTTCAGTAGTGGAAATGGGCAGTAGGGGAAACGTGATCCAATATTATCTCTAAAGATTGAAATTAATTAAAAAAAAATATTGGGAGAGCCAGTCACTGACCTGTGTAGTATATAGCTATTATATCAGAATCTATGTGTGCTGTAACAGAAAGGGAGCCTTTTGAAAGGGAGGGAACTTGGCTGGAAAGCAGTGAAATACCTACAGTAGAAGATTGGATTATAAAATGAACTGAACTTGCAGAAATGGCAAAGCTGACCAGCTTGGTCAGAGAAAATGACAAATTTTTTTTTTTGAAAGACTGGAAACCTTACATGTACGTTTTGTTGAAAGAAGAAAAGATCAAGTTGATGATTTGGGGATTTGGGGACTAAAAAGGCACAAAGAGGATGGGGAAAAGGTTAAGATGAGAATTACTCGATAGAGAGAAGGGCAGAAGGCATATGTTGTATGTTTTCTTTTTTCTTATTCCTTAATTTTTTAATTATTTTCTATTTTTTGTTTGTTCATTTTTACTGTATTGAAAAATCCTAATTAAAAAAAAAAAAAAAACGGGAGGGAACTTGGAGTCGGGATTCCGTAGCTGATTGTGCATGGATTGGTTCACTTCAAAGGCTGTCTGGTTACATACTTTTTAAGATTTTAAAGTTTAGAATAACCCATGATTATAAACAAATTAGTAATTGGTGGAGATGTTTAAGTGCTGACCTGACAGTGGTAAAATCTACACACCTGGTTAATAACAAGGCATCATATTTTAAATCATTTCAATTTTCCAGAAAGGCAGTTCCACAAATGACTCATTGGAATAATTTAATTGGGGTGTGACAAAATCATAGATAATTATGGCAAGATTTAGTTTTCTAAAGTATGGTTACAATTGGCTCAGATCCAAAGCTAAAAAAAAGAAAGGTATTTGAAGTTACAGATACCACTTAGGCATCCAGCGATAAGGCCACAGACAGAATAATACCCAGTCATTTCATCTCCATCCTCCATTCTTACGATTAACTGAGATTCACCAGTCTGAATCAGGAACAATAAGCAGGGGCCTTTCAGATGTTTGGACTAAAGCTCCCATAATCTCTGGTGATTAGTTGTTTTTAGATTTAACATCCATAATTTCTAAAGGAATGCCTGTCCTTCCTCTATACTTTTTTTAATTTCAAGGTTGATGAATCTTGAAAAATAATCATATGGTTTCCATTTTTTTGTTTTGTGTTTTATAGAAATGCTACAGTTTGTCAGCAGTCAGGTTGGAGATTTTCCAGATTTATTTTCTGAACAGTTATACAGCACATTCCAGAGCAGCAATGCATGTAATGGAGACAGAACATCAGATACTTCACAGAAAGCCTACAATCAGGGGCAGTTACAATCCTCTTCTCCTGGTGCAGCTTCTCCGCCACAGCTTCAGACTGTGCAAGTGAAGGCTTCTCAGTCAACAGGCACAATTTCTGCTCCACAGCGGGCTGCACCCCCTCTTCAACCTCGTCCCCAAGTTCAACCTCCACTTCAGCAACAGACAGTGATGATTACTCCAACTTTCAGCTCCTCTCCCCAGACCCGGATCATTCAGCAACCTGTAATATACCAAAACGCAGCCACAAGTTTTCAAGGTAACTCTCATGGTCTTCAAAGCAATGAAGAACACAGCTTTATAGATAACTATGGTAAAAAAATCCTTGCCTTTGTCTTCACAGATGAGTTAAAAATATCTGGAATACAGCATTATTTAGAGCCATATCCATGTTGCCAGTGAGAGACAAAAATAACTGGAAAATGAAAACTAACACAGAGTGTGTTATCTTAATTGTTTTGCAATAAAGTTTGGCTATTTGGTCAAAATATACTCTCTACTTTCAGAGTTGTTTAAAATAAATACAATTAAACAGCACAATCAATAAAATATATAATGCTTAAAATATAAACTTGAATAGTAAAGTTATAAAAACTCATGTCAGTAAGTAAATATGTAATTTAAAAATCCAGAATTACTGTATCACTGAATAAGACAGTACTGTCCTGATTTAATGTATTAGAACTGAATAGAAGATATTTCTGGTGAGTTTTGCTCATCTCTGGTTGTTACGATAACCTTTAGAAAAAACTACAGCAATTATCTATATGTTTTTCTTGAAACACAGCCTATAACCAAAGATCAAAGACTACAACTCTCATTGTGAAAGTCATAATTTCCCTTGAGCCGTTTCAGACTTTTCTTACCTTCTTTCTAGTGCTGCAACCTCAGGTTCAAAGCTTGGTGACTTCCTCCCAAGTTCAACCAGTCACCATCCAGCAGCAGGTGCAGACCATGCAAGCTCAGAGGGTACTGACACAGAGTACCAGCGGCACCATCCAGACACTAACTCCAGCCACTGTCCAGGCAGTAGCTGCCCCTCAAGTTCAGCAGGTTCCAGTGAGTTCTTTTAGTATCCTAATGCGGAAAGGGAGTATTGCATTTCAAGGCATGTATGTTTGTATTCTGCTCCAAGGCAAGAAATAGCTTCACTGATATAAATGGTTTGGCTTCCAAGCAATGAAATCCCTAAGGCTCATAGGTCATTGATGGCTAAATTTTAAACAAACATAAGAAAATAAAAAGGGATTACAGACTGATATTTGGAAGAAAGTTAGTAGGGAAATTTTGGAAAGAATGGGCAGTGTTCCAAGCTATTATAGTAATAATTTCAAAAGCGTAGGTTTTGGTATTTTATAACTTCAGATTTGTTCAGTGGAGGGGGAGAGCATTACAAAGAATAAGATATTCCTTATTCCACTTCTAAAAGCTTTTATCAGGTGGAGAATATACTCTTTAGAGCCAATTTGATTAATTTGAAAAAGAGAAGTGATTGGATTGATTCATTGGATACCACAGTGAAAGTCAGCTTATAATGTTGTAACATATCTGAGGTTAGTAGCTATATACTCTGGGCCTCTGGTATATGTAGAAAGGAGCCTGGGACAGAAGTATTTTGAAACAGTAGTTATGGGTGTTTCTTGCATAGTGGAACTCTATACTTTGACAGTAGGAACTAGTAATAACATAACTTTCCATTCCAGTATTGGCTTTCTTTAAATGTTTACTGTCTTGTCTCCTTTCAGGTCCTAGTCCAGCCACAGATAATCAAAACAGATTCTCTTGTCTTAACAACATTGAAAACTGATGGTAGTCCTGTTATGGCTGCTGTTCAGAATCCAGCCCTGGCAGCAATAACCACACCTCTCCAGACAACAGCTTTGCAGGTATCATAGGGCTCCACACTGTCTCCTGAATAATTGCTTTCTCCCTTTTATTTACAGGGATCTTTCTCTAGGGATTCTTAAAACTGCATGTGAGCATTATAGTACATATGTCTTCTTGGAAAAAATATGGCATATTGAGCCTATATAGTCATTCTTGGAATGAAAAAGGATCAGAAGACCTATATCTAAGTAGATATGTATATCTATTGTTCATATGTAATTGGTTTCAATGTAATTCCTCAGAATATTTCTGTAAATATTGGGGGGGAGGATTATAGGGGCCAACAGCTTTGAAAACTATTGAAGATCTCTCCTTGGTAACTAGTTTCTCTTTTCATCTCTTATATGAGTCCTCTTACATGTGTCCAGATTTTTACTAAGCTTTTTGTGCAGCCAGAGTGCTATATCCTTCTGTCTTCCAGCTTTTTCCACATTGAAATTATATGTAGTAGTGCTTTTAGCATATTTTTAGGAACTTCTATCCATATTGAATTTCTTTTTCTCAGCCTATTAAGTTCTCCTGCCATGGAATCCTGTTTATCATCCCTCTGAATTTATTCAAATATGCTTTTGTGGAGTCCAAGATATATAGTTGACTACACTCAGTTTTAATTTCTCTTAAAATCAAGAAATCTAGTGTTACACGTTAATTTCACTCCAGTCGTCCTGCTATTTTCATTTTATTAAGTTTTATGTAGTGATAATGTGAAGTCAAGGATAGTCAACTTGTCCCTTTTTCCACTGTCACAAGGAGAAATTGTCAGCAAATATAGTCATACTTAGCAGAGTTTCTCTTCCAGCTAGATATCAGGAAATTAAAGATGTAAAGTTTGCTTCTGGAACCACACCTTCTCCATGGTTGAGCAGGCGGTAATAGACATCAGCAGCAGCACTGATTAGAGTTCATACCTCCACTTAATGCAACTGACCATTCACTTGTAATTCTGAGCAGGAAAGGATCCTTTTAATATTCAGTACAACTTTTTCTTTTCTATTTCTTTTGTTTCTTTGTATATGTTGATTGTTATTTTCCCATCATGGGAGTCATCCCAATAGGTTTCAGTTATAACTTCAAAGAGTTAGTTGGAATTAAAAAGTGACCAATTTTAGAAAGTGAGGTACACTGAGTGATGACCAGTAAAAAGCCTTTTTCCCTACTATAGAGTATCTTCCCTAAGGATATCAGCCTGGCTCCTATTCTGATTTCCTCTTTTTGCCAGGCCAATACCTCCTACCCCCCAGGCCTATTAAATATAGTGTAATTCTTGATCTTACAATTAACTTCCTGATTTTTCCTCTATGCTACTGTATTGTTTAAATTTGCTTTTTTAATCTTTCTGATAGCAGTTTTGTTATGGTGTGGTCTGTAAAATATACATTCTTCACAGCTTGAAATGTGTGTATTTAGGTAATTAGCTGTTTAATTTACAAAACAGGTGAAAATCTGTTCAGATTCTGAGAGCATTTTATTTGAACAGTATGTAAGACACTATAAGAAAATAGCCATGCCTAAAAATAGTTTTTTGAACTAAGAGGAGACTATTTTTTTTATTCTTATCTAACAAATCAGGCCTTTTTGCTGATAGCTCTATCTTTGCAGTTGGAAACCACTGTCTTTCCCAAAATGAACTGTTCATGACTGTCATGAGAAAGAGCAGTGCCATTGTCACTGTGTATAAATAGTGGGATTGTTACTCCACTGGGGTCCAAAAGTATGAATTCTTAAGAACATAGGAAAGTACATTGTTTATCACTGGTTTATCTAGTTTGTGTTGTGTTCTGTAGTAGATAAGAGCTGTTCTTGGTTTTCAGTAATGAGTGTTTCCCAGCCTTTTTACACAGATTCTTGAACTAGAGATGTTAGGGGCTGATTCTGAAATCTTATTCATACAGAATGTAAGCATTACTGCTGAACTGTAAACCATTCTTCTCTTTCCTAGTTGTTTTGTAAAGTGCTAAATTTTATTTCGGTCACAGATTTTTTTGAAATTAATTTTTATTAAATACTTTTTTACAGAATAAAAACAATACAAATTTTAAAAAGAGAAAGAAAGTAAAAATAAAGAAAAGTAAAAGAAAAGTGATAAATAAGAAATAAAGAAAAGAGAGAGAAAAGAAAGAGAGTAAAGAAGATATAAATCAGTGGCTTCTGGTCTTTTTTATAGCAGTTATAAATGCATGTATGTTTTATCCTCTCTGTCTAAGGTTACATTGTGGCTCCCTTCTTTCCATATTCTACCCTTCCTAATCATTAAACCTGTAAATCACAAGTTCATTTTTTTCCATTTTCAGCAAAAAGTCCATAAAGGGTTTCCAGTCACTAACAAATGCAGTTATTGTCTTTTCCCTAATCAAACAAGTCAAGTTTGCCATCTCTGCAAATTCTGTCATTTTCACCAACCATTCCTCCATTGTGGCATTTCAGAGTCTTTCCATCTTTGTGCATATAATAATCTCGCTGCAATTACCATGTACAAAAACAATCTTACATAAGTCTTTTCTAGTTGTCTGTCCATTAGTCCCAACAAGAAAAGTTCTGGTTTAAGTTGAACATTAATCTTTAAAATTCTTTTATCACTATATATATTTTAACCCAAAATTTTCTAGCTTTTTTAGAAGTCCACCAAAGATGAAAAAATGACCCTTCATGTTGTCCACATTTCCAACATAGATTTGAAGTACCTTTATACATTCTATATAGTTTTTCTGGTGTCATATACCAATGGTACATCATTTTATAAAAATTTTCTTTTAAATTGTAACATAATGTGAATTTCAGTCCTTTCAGCCACATATTTTCCCACTGTTCCATCTGTATGTTATAACCAAAGTTCTTAGCCCATTTTATCATGCACTCTTTAACTTGTTCTTCTTCCATTTCAAATTTCAGTAAAAGCTTATACATTTTAGTAATTACATGTTTATCATTTGCACATAATTCAGTTTCAAATTCTGACTTACGTTGTTCAATTCCAAACGTCCTTTTGTCTACTTTAAATCTTTCTCTTAACTGTACATATGAAAACCAGGTCACAGATCTTTAAGTGAAGCATTAATTACTATTTGATTTCTACTGTTGACTTTTTAGACTTTAGTTGGTGGTAATGGGGCCATCTTGACAACTATGCCCATGATGATGGGAGGGCAGGAGAAGATGCCCATTAAACAAGTGCCTAATAACACCAAGCAGCCAGAACCACCAAAGGAAGGAGAAAGGCGAACAACTCATAATATAATTGAGAAGCGATATCGATCATCCATAAATGACAAGATAATAGAACTGAAAGATCTAGTCATGGGAACAGATGCTAAAGTAAGAATAGCTTAGTTGAAAATGCAAAAATATTTGCCAAAGATACAAATCTATTTAATGTCATGTTTGCAATTGACATGCTATATAATGTTATTGTTGGTGACCCTTTCCATTGGGTTAAATCTCTAAATAATAATAATAATAATTTATCCTGCCTTTTTTACATATAACTCAAGGCAGTGAACATACCTAATACTTCTGCCTCCTATTTTCCCTACAGCAACAGCCCTTTGTAGATGGGTTGGGCTGGGAGAGAGTGACTGGCCCAAAGTCATCCAACCGGCTTTCATGCCTAAGGGAGGCCTAGAACTCAAGTCTTCTGGTTTCTAGGCCAGCACCTTAACTACTGTACCAAACCGGCTTTCTAACTATAAATCCCCCATCCTACATACATACACAAAATTAAGAAAACACTTACTGCTAAGTAAACATGCTGAGAGATCACAAGATAGCAGAATAAATAATCATGCATATTCTTTTCAGATGCACAAGTCTGGTGTATTAAGGAAGGCCATTGACTACATTAAATACCTACAGCAGGTTAACCATAAACTGCGACAGGAGAACATGATCCTTAAGTTGTCCAGCCAGAAAAACAGTTAAGTGTTTTAATTTAAGTATTACATTAAATTAAATTGTTTTATTTTAAGTGAAGCAGGTACTGTCAAGGTTGTTAATTAAATGATTTTGTGCCATCTTGTATTGATTGACAAGATGTATTATTGGGTACCCAGTTTTCAGTGGATAGATGAAGAATTGATAAGCAGGGAGATTTACAGTAATTATATGAGGTACTGTGAATGGAATTAGTTAATCTGTGCGATCTTTCTTTACAGAGTTGTTGAAGGGTTTTGACTTAAGCAGTCTAGTGGACAGTGATGTGGATCTGAAGATGGATGAATTCAATCAAAATGCTCTGTTGATGTCTCCCCCAGCTTCTGACTCAGGGTCACCAGCAGGCTTTTCTCCTTATTCAATTGATTCAGAACCTGGGAGTCCCTTACTGGATGATGCAAAGGTAGCTAATATTCCTAAGGCAATCTGCACTGGGAAGCATACACAAGGTCCCATTGGTGGTACATGCTTGCTGAATCAGACAGAGATCTGTCATCTGCTTCCCATTAAAATTAGATGATAAATTATTTTATTTGTTTGTTTATTTATTTTGACATGTAAAAGTGCTTTAACATAAAAGTGAAAAAATATAACAAAAAGAAAACCATATATCATTATAACAGTGAACAATTCTATATATGGTTATCTGATGCAAATATTATTCAAATACATATATATTTCTAATAGAGTTATAGGACTATCATGTTTTTTTTCTTTTAACCCAGTGTATTTTGTATAAATGAGTCCCATATTTCATTATACTTGTCCATACAAAGTCTAAATCTATAGGCAATCTGCTCATAAGTAGCAAGTGCAATCCGGTCTTCAATCCATTGAATAAATGGGCCCATACATTTATCTTTCAAATGCTGCAATATCAGACTTCTGGCCATAATAAGGGCATGGAGAAACCATTTACATTGCCTGGTTGTCAAGTTCCATGTACTAGATATACAGTGGTACCTCGGGTCACAAACTTAATTCGTTCCGCGACTCTGGTTGCGACCCAAATTGGTCGCGACCCGAATCAAATTTTCCCATAAGGTTCAATGTAAATACAGTTAATCCATTCTGACTCCTCTGAATTTGGTCGCCAACTGATTTTGGTCACGACCTGAATCAAATTTTCCCATAAAGTTCAATGTAATTACGGTTAATCCGTTCTGAACCATATGTATTTTTTTTTTAAACTACAAAAATATGAAACAAAATACAGTACAGTGCAGTACGAAGAGAGAGAACGCTAACCTTGCTTGAGGCGACTTCTGGCGTGGAGGACAGGAAGGCGGGTGGGGAGGCGGTTATTGCTTGGAGGGAGAGTACCCCTCCCTACAGGAAGCCACGACCACGTGTCATGGCAGGGAAAATGGCCACGGATCCTGTTCGTCACCCGATGCGGAGTTCGCAGACGGAAGCAAAATTTTGCGAACGGTGCTGTTCGTGACCCGAATTGGTCGTGAACAGAAGCATTCGTGACCCGAGGTACACTGTATAGTTTAAAAGAATATTATCCTCTGAAAATTTTAGCTTTTGTTGCGCAATCATATTTATATAGTCCACTACTTTCTCCCAAAACGTAATAAGGGTAGGACATTGTAAAATCATATGCTTTAAAGAGGCATTGTCCTTATTACATCTCCAACAAAATGCTGTTTTTGATAAATGATTCTAAAAAGGTGAGATTCAAAACTCAAATATTAATTTATTATTTTTTCTAAATTGCAGAACAGGTAACAGAACTAAAATCAAATACAGACCCACAAATGATTAAAGAATATCATAAAATTAAAGAATATCATAAAATGTTATATATCATTTAGCAAAAATACCAAAAGAAACCAAAGTCTGTATAGAGTTGTATCTTAAATAATTTATGACATGTTACATCAACTCTTCTAGATCACTGAATAAAGAGCAATGGCATTTTTTCACCAGCTAGATTCTCCAGACTTATCAGATTAAGCTCTTATTGTGAGAAATTCTGTACCAAAGTCCATTAAAAGTCCCATAATCTTTTGAGTAAATAGAAGAAGAGAGAATGGCATACTTATAGCACAGTACATCATGGTTCTGAGAGGAATATACAAAGTATTTTGCTTTATATCAAAGATCGCATAAAGTCCAATAAACCAGAACATTCAAAGGGCGTATAGCCTTCCACAATATCAGTGTATCATGCTAGTTTCCAAAATGTTGGAGATATGCCATCACTGCCTTTAACAGGATATTTGGGGCAGTTTTCAGTTAAAAAATAAACAGAGGGATCTGCACAATAAATGGTATATGGGTAATTTCAGACTGAAATTTCAAATTGAAATAGATTGGGATGGATAGATTGATGGAAGGAAGGAACTTGACAAAGATATAGTGTTTTCAGACTTTTTTTGTGAGTGTCAGGTAACAGACAGGCATGATTTGATAGATGCTTTGTACTTGAACATGTAAAAGTCCTTCACTGAAGTCCATCGCCAAAGGCTCCTAGGTTAGGAGTGAGCAATGGAGTGGCCAGGTTTGCTGATAATGTAAAATCGTAAGCACAGTCACAGTCATGTGATTTTCACTTCAGCGACCACTTTGCTTAACAACTGAGTTGCCAATCCCAATTGCGGTCGCTAAATGGGGACTACCTGTACTTGCATATATGATTTACTGTGCCTGTAACAGTAACATTAGTTCACAGACTACTCCATAATCTTCAGAAGCATATTTAGGCATATCAAAGATCAATCTCATAATATTTGAAATAAAAGGTGATTTTAGTAAATTGTAAATGTTTAAATTATTTAAAAGTCTTTTAAATTCACCACTTGAAGAAAAATATGAATATATCTACAGGCGTTCTTTTATTCATTTTTCCAATTCAGTGCCTTTTGGGGGGATTTTATAATGGGGGAATATTTTTATAAGACAATAATCAGAGAATAATAAATCTGCTATAAATAAATTATTGAAAACTCAGCCTTGTGCAATTTAAAACAACTATTTGTCTTAAGTGTTTCAGAACTAACTCTTCCATATTAATCTTCCACAATCATGTCCTAGGTTAAAGATGAACCTGATTCTCCACCTGTTCCTCTTGGAATGGTCGATCGTTCACGGATGCTGCTTTGTGCTCTTACATTTCTTTGTCTCTCCTTTAATCCCTTAACATCTTTTTTGGATGGCAAAGAAACACCTGACACTTATAGCACAGTACACCATGGTTCTGAGAGGAATATACAAGCAATAAAACCAGGTACATCTCCAGTAGTGCTCATTTGATGTCTTTCAATTCTTTAAGACAAGTACAGTAACTAAATGACAAGAGGGAAAGGGAATGGTACAACAATAGATTCTGATCAATTGGATAATGAGACATTCTGGAGTATTCTGCTTTACTGTTTTTATTGTGATAATCTATAAATTGGACTGGGTAGTGTTATCTGTATCATTCTTATTTCTCTATCCCAGTTAATGGGTACTGCAAAAGGATTATGAGCTTTTGAGATGTATGTTTCTAGGTTTCTTCAATGGAATGGAAGTTTTACCTGTGCACTCGTGAGGATTTTGTTGTTTCTGTGTGTTGTATGGCATTCAAGGTTTTTTTAAATCATGGGGTATATTTTACATTTGTTACGAGGGATGGATTGAAGCATGTTAAGTTCTTGTTTTGAAGAAAGTGTTGTAATTTATGTATACTGTGTATTTTTTCTGAACCTCACTATCTTATGTAAAAATAATATTTTCTTGCACATATATGCTGAGGGAGGAGTTCTGCATGGGAACAATACTGTTTCAGGGAAGAATAAATAGGGTGAGAAGAAAACAAGTCAGCTAAGCTTAATGTGATTCTTTATATAATTAAGGTTCTCCTAAGAATGATTATTTTAAGATGTGAACTGTTGCTTCTATTCTTGTCTGATTTATGTCTCTTGGCATGATCAATTTGTTAGAATCAGGTGGCTGGTTTGGCTGGATGATGCCTACCTTGATCTTGTGGCTTGTGAACGGTGTTATTATCTTGAGTGTATTCATAAAACTGTTAGTGCATGGAGAGCCAGTGACACGACTGCACTCCCGCTCTTCTGTGATCTTTTGGCGACATCGGAAACAGGCAGACCTGGACTTAGCTAAGGTGAGGCAGTTCTTTGCTTTGAGGGTAAATGTTATTGTGCTCATTGATTTGTACCGAATTCATCTAAATTTGGATATACAGTGGAACCTCGGGTTATGAACTTAATCCATTCCGTGACTCTGGTCGCAACCCGAATTGGTCGCAACCCGAAGGAAATTACTTTCTTTGGAGCCATGCTGACAAGCACACCAAAAACCTTCCAAAACACCACAAAACACACCACAAGCCTCACCGAACGTCTCCTTGCTACCGCGATCTTGCCCACAGGAAGCCGCGACCGCGTGGCAGCAGGGAAAATGGCCGCAGATCCGGTTCGTAACCTGAGGCAGAGTTCGCAAACCGAGGTAAATTTTTGCGGCCGGAGCTGGTCGTAACCCGAAAAGTTCATTAACAGAGGTGTTCGTAACCCGAGGTACCACTGTACTAAAGAGTGAATATTTTAAGATGTTGAACAAATCTCTTAAATTGCTGAACATTTAAGATTACATCTCATTATTCTACTATCAAAATATTTGAACTGTGGATTTTTAAAGTCCCTTGAAGATCTTTTTTGGATCATACTCTCAGCTTCAGTTCTATAGGTAATTTGCTATAGGGGGAATAAGGTTGAATTCTAGAACTGAAATTAATGATAAAGGTGAGCAGATTTCTACAGATTTGGCTAACTGTGTGCAAGCTAGAGGTAATCTGTCCAGTAAAAGGTATTTCATCATACTGTTTAACAGTTCAACCTTTGTTTACGTGTGATAATGTATTTGAAGAAAATAAAAATGTACTATGAAATTTACAGTCCATTTATAAAATATAAAATAGTTGTAAATGGGAAAAGGGTGAAAATATTAATATAATGTTGGGATCAAAACTTTTGTAAAGATAATTTTGAAATAATTAATTGATGCACCTAATAAGAGATCCTGTGTGATACTATTGAAATTAAAGGAAAGGGGAAGCAATTTTTTATTCTTTTTGAGCTGAACAATGTCTTCTGTGTTTAAATGCTGATTGTAATTAGAAAGAGTAAATTATTTCTTTCCCATTACTTTGGTTGAAAATTTGCTTAATTAGTCTGAGCAGTATATTCTGTACAACTGCTGGATTTCAAGATAATAGAGATCCAGATTTTCGGTGTTTCTGATATATCATGGTTCAAGTAAATTGATGTGGATGAGAAAGAGAATTAAAGTTTATGGGATATTGAGTATGATGGCAGTTTATCTGGTTTATCACTGGCTGAGAACACAAATGTTGGTTTACTGGACTCTCCAAAATCTGAATAAGAATGCAGTTGTCAAAAAGGATTAAGAAAGTTTAAGAATGTGTGAAGATGGGAAATGAAATTTATATCTTCCAAGATGACTAATAATATTCTGAAGATTGGGAAGTCATAGGATTCTCAAATGTCTCCTTTTCAACTTTAGCCTGTTTTTCTTCTTTTGTTTGCAGGGAGACTTTGCTGCTGCTGCATCAAATTTGCAGATCTGTCTTTCTGCCCTGGGCCGAGCATTGCCTACTTCACGTTTTGACTTGGTCTGTAGCCTTTCCTGGAACATTATTCGTTACAGTCTCCAAAAATTGGGACTAGTGCGTTGGCTGCTAAAGAGGACATCACAGCAGAGACAAGCAACTGAGACTCCTGTTGGTTTTGAAGATGAAGCCAAAACTAGTGCACGAGATGCAGCATTAGCATATCATAAACTTCATCAACTCCATATTACAGGTAGATGAAAAAAGAAATTAAGTACTTGGTGGTTTGAAAGGTAAAGCTTGAGTCCTGGTGACTGCCTAGAAATACAGGTCATGTAGTGTTCTTGGCAAAATAAAGAAAAGGTTTGCTTTTCAATAATTTTACATCTTAGAATCTATAGAGTGCTCCTCATTTTTGATAATGCAAGATTTTGCACAGCAGAGTATTGTGCAATTCTGCAATATATGAACATTACTGAGTTTCAGTACAGGTAGTCTTTGACTTACAATCACAATTGGGACCAGAATTTCTGTCACTAAGTGATGCGATCATTAAGTGAGTCGTGCCTGATTTTATGATCTTTTTTGCTGCGGTCATTAAATGAATCTGGCTTCCCACATTGACTTTGCTTGTCAGAAGCCCCCTGGGAAGGTCACAAATGGCGATCACGTGACCCTGGGATGCTGCAACTGTCATAAATACAAGCTGGTTGCCAAGTGCCTGAATTTTGATCACATGATTGCAAGGACGCTGCGATGGTTGTAAGTCACTTTTTTCAGCACCGTCATAAGTTTGAACGGTTGTTAAATGAATGGTCGTAAATCAAAGACTACCTGTAGCTAAGAGAACTTTTCTAGATTAAACATGTAGTGCATCACTTGTATAAGGTGATTTATCACAGGGTACATGTGATGTTACCTTTTAAATTCTGGTGCAGGTAAGCTTCCGTCCAGTTCAGCTTACTCAGGATTGCACATGGCACTGTGTGCTGTAAACCTGGCAGAATGTGCAGAAGAGAAGATTTCACCAAGTACACTGGCAGAGATTCATCTAACTGCTGCAGTTGGCCTGAAGACTCGCTGTGGTGGCAAGCTGGGCTTCCTGGCGGTGCGTGGATTTTTTTGAACCGCTTAGCAGTGCAGATAGTCCTTGCTTAATGATAGTAATTGGGACCAGAATTTCCATCACTAAGTGATGTGGTTGTAAAGCATGACATCACATGATTGGATTGCTTAGCAAAGGCAATCCTGGCAGTCCCCATTGCTGTGGTTAAGTAAGGACCTCATGTGACTGCGACGGGGAAGAGGCGGGAATCTAGAAGTGTTTGCTTACGCTGCTGAAACCACATCCCAGGCAAGTGTGCAGGCGCTATGGAGTACGGGCATGTGGATGGGTGCCATGTGTGGGCCCTATGGAGTACAGGCAGGCGGGTGCTGTGTGCAGGCATTATGGAGTATGGGCGGATGTCATGGGTGGGTGCAACAGAGTACGGGCGGGCGATTGCCACAGGCAGACAGAGTACAGGCATAACTGAGCGGTTGCTAAGTGAGGACTACCTGTATTAAATACCGTAGCATATTTAAATTGTAGTTCTGGATTTGCATCTAAAATAAATGGAAGTGACTTCTGTGTTTGGTATATCAACATTTCATCCATGGATTGCTAATTTTCAGTCACATATTGCATGTTTTCTTCTCAGAGTTATTTCTTAAGTCAAGCTCAGAGCTTGTGTAGTTCTGAGCATAGTGACATCCCTGACTCCTTACGCTGGTTGTGCCATCCTTTGGGACAAAAATTTTTTGTGGAACGGAGCTGGACAGTGAAAGCTGCTGCTAAGGACAGTCTGTACTCCACTCAGAGGAACCCAGGTGAGAGTCAGAGAAGACATTTTCTTTAAGCCTGTTACCTGTATAGTGGACAGTCCTTAGGTGTATGCATTCTCTTTCTCCTGCTGGCTTTGTACATGCTTTGGCTTAAAAGCTGTTAATGTTAAAAGAACTTGTGAAAGTAATCAAGAGGACAGTTTTCCATAAACTTGCATTCTTTCTGCAATATAGTTTTCTGTCTAAAAACAAAACAAAAAAAAGCTCATACCCCAGAAGTATTGTTGGACTTCTGAATAAAGTAGTAAACTGATAGTTTTGCCTTTGCATCTACAGCTGATCCCATTGCACAGGTACACCAGGCATTCTGTGAGAACCTACTGGAGAAAGCTGTTGAATCCATTGTGAAACCTCAGATTCCCAAAGGGGCTATAGGCCATGATGATGAAGCACCTTGGTGAGCTACATTTGGGTCCTTTTGGCAGTTTTCTTGGAAATACTGGAAGATTCTGACTGTCTGCTCTAATAATACCTATAGTCCAACATTGGAGGAAGAATGGCAATATAAATTTCAGCTGCTTAATTCTAAGCAATTTGATGACACACCTGCAGTGCATTCAGAAAGTATTCAGACCTCCTTCACTTTTTTCAATTTTGTTATGTTGCAGCCTGATACTACAATCATTCAAATTCATTTTTTTCCTCATTAATCTACACTCAGTACCCCATAATGACAAAGTGAAAACAGAATTTTAGAAATGTCTGTAAATTATTAAAAAGGAAAAACTGAAATATCACATTGGCATAAGTATTCAGACGCTTTGCAACAACACTTGAAATTTAGCTCAGGTGCCTCCCATTTCTCTTGATCATTGCTGAACTGTTTCTACACCTTGATTGGAGTCCACCTGTGGTAAATTAAATTGATTGGACATGATTTGGAAAGGCGCACTCCTCTCTATAGAAGGCATCACAGCTGACACTGTATACTGTATCAGAGCAAAAGCCATGAGGTCAAAGGTACTGCCTGCAGAGCTCAGAGACAGGATTATTGCAAGGCACAGATCTGGGGAAGGCTACAAAAAAATTTCTGCTGCACTGAAGGTTCCCAAGAGCCCAGTGGCCTCCATAATTCTCAAATGGAAGAAGTTTGGTATAACCAGGACTCTTCCAAGAGGTGGTCGCCCGGCCAAACTGAGCAACTGGGGGAGAAGAGCCTCAGTAAGAGAGGTGACCAAGAACCCGATGGTCACTCTGACTGAGCTCCAGAGATCCTGTGTGGAGATGGGACAAAGTTCCAGAAGGACAACCATCACTGCAGCCCTCCACTGATCTGAACTTTATGGCAGAGTGGCTAGATGGAAGCCTCTCCTCAGTGCAAAACACATGAAAGCCTGCTTGGAGTTTGCAAAAAAGCACCTGAAGGACTCTCAGACTGTGAGGAACAAGATTCTCTGGTCTGATGAAACCAAGATTGAACTGTTTGGCCTCAATTCTAAACATTATGTCTGGAGGCAACCAGGCACCACTCATCACCTGCCCAGTACCATCCCAATAGTGAAGCATGGTGATGGCAGCATCATGCTGTGGGGGTGTTTTTCAGCAGCAGGGACTGGGAGACTGGTCAGGGTTAAGGGAAAGCTGAATGGAGCAAAGTACAGAGATACCCTCAATGAAAACCTGTTCCACAGCACTCAGGACTGCAGACTGGGCCAAAGGTTCACCTTCCAATATGACAACGATCCTAAGCATACAGCCAAGACAACACAGGAATGGCTTAGGGACAACTCTGTGAATGTCCTGGAATGGCCCAGCCAGAGCCCTGACTTGAACCCTATTGAACATCTCTGGAAAGACCTGAAAATGACTGTCCACCGACGGTCCCCATCCAACTTGATTGAGCTTGAGAGGATTTGCAAAGAAGAATGGCAGAAAATCCCCCAATCCAGGTGTGCAAAGCTTGTCGCATCATACCGAAAAAAACTCAAGGCTGTAATTGCTGCCAAAGATGCTTCAATAAAGTACTGAGTAAAGGGTCTGAATAATTATGCCAACGTAATATTTCAGTTTTTTCTTTTTAATAAATTTACAGACATTTCTAAAATTCTGTTTTCGCTTTGTCATTATGGGGTACTGAGTGTAGATTAATGAGGAAAAAAATGAATTTGAACGATTGTAGTATCAGGCTGCAACATATCAAAATTGAAAAAAGTGAAGGGGGTCTGAATACTTTCCGAATGCACCGTATATGAGTACTGCTTCTTTCATGATACATCACTTAGATTGTATCCATCCACAATACTAATTGAATATATGGCAGAGCAGAGTTTCTCTAAACAGTTTGTCTAGATTGCAAATAACAAATTAGCATAAGAAGTTCCTAAAGTATAAGATCTTGTATCATGGTCAGCAGTAATAATTTTGATGTCATTTGCTATCATTCCCATCCATTGGCCATATTATTTGGTACTGAAGCCCAACATTATTTAGTTTTACCATCTTGGCTTATATCTATCACTGAAATGTTCATGGGTAGCAAGTACTCACATCTGACAAGATTCATCATTTGGTTGTCTTTGTGTGGAGAAAGTCACACAAAAAATTTAGCACAGCGCTGCAAGAGTGAGATTACCATAGTAAACATTGTTTACCCATCAGGATGTGAATGTGATAGCTATTCTCTGCACAGAGGATGAATTGGGTCATCCTTAAAAAGTGTGTTAAAATAAAACATTAGTTTGTTATGATTCATTGTAAAAATATGATACGTTGTCCTAACTGCTAACACTCTGACTTAATACTGTTGCTTGCAGTGAATTCTCTAATGCTTTGGAATACTTGAAGTTACTAAGTTCTTTTGTGGATTCGTTGGGAAGTGGGATACCACCTTTTTCTGGAAATTCTGTGCTGAGGTCTGCCCTAGGTATGTGTGAAAGATATAAGACTTGTTCAGTGGTTTTCATGCTTAACTTCTCTCTCTTTTTTCTGTTCTTTCTCATCCTGAATGTATCTGCATGTGTTCAGTGCTGAATTGGTGTTGCTTCATGTGTTAAATCTTTTATATTCAATTTTGCTTTTTTATCCGCTCTTCAAAGTTTATCAGAGTGACTTACATATCACTAATAATATATTGCCTCCCTGCAATCTAATTAACAACTAAACACAACACAGAAGAAAAAAGAAGGCAGGCAGGCAAGCAAACTCAGCACTAATTTACAACATGACAATAATTTCATAATATTTTAATTGGATTTAAAAACAAAGCATGAGTTTCAGCTGATGGAGTGACCTACACCTTCTCCATTATTTCAGCCATGCTGCTTGGTGACAATTGATAGAATAGTTTGATGGAAATGATAGATCTGCAGAGCCACTGGTGCCTCTGCTGTTATCTCTATTTGCATTATATAATCTCTCTCCATATACATATAGCTAAAAATAATTCAGCTATATATTAATAATTTCAGTACATTTGATTAAATGTATTTGATCAATTGTAAATGTAATTGATCAATTATGTATTTGGTCAATATATTTTTTCTGGAATATGAATTACCACTATTCATGCTAGTCACATTTCAGTTGCTCCCCTAGGGAAATGTTTAGTGATTCAGTAAGTCATACACTTTTCCTCTAGGAAAGCATAATAATACTGTCTTCTCAGCTATGATCTGGAATGCTGTTCAAGTCTTGAATGGGGCAGTTCAAAAGTTTTGCTTTCAGAGCTTTTGCATCCTTTGTTTTGTGGTCCTGGTATCATCTGACTGATTAAATGGCTCAGTATCTTTAACTGAATGTTGAATGTTGTTTTTTAGAATAGAAAAATCAGCTTTCAGATAGAATTATTACTACTGCTACTACTACATTTTTATCGCACCTTTTTTATATATAATGCAAGGCAACGAACATACCTGATTCTCCCGCTTCCTATTTTCCCCACAACAACAACCCTGTGAAGTGGGTTGGGCTGAGAGAATGACTAGCCCAAAATCACCCAGCCGGCTTTTGTCCCTAAGGGAAGACTAGAACTCAGTCTCCTAGTTTCTAAGCCAGCACCTTAACCACAAAAGAATGGTGGAATGATGTGAACATGTTTCTGTTTTCTTATTTCAATTTGTCTTTTTTGTATAACTCTCCTTCTTGTGGCAAGTTTTGAACTGCATGAAGGACTGAAATTTTTGCCCCTGGGGCACCAGTATGTCTGCAAACACATCTGATGCTGTCTGCTGGGCACCATACTTTTAACTGAATGTTTACATTTAAAAAATAACATATAAATGGGAAGCTAATGTATAGGAAGGCAAAGTGTCTCTAGCATGACCTTCATTTCAAAGATTACCTCTTGGTCCCTCATAATTCCCTACAAGTTTTCTTAGAAAATAAGAAGATTGGTTGCTGCTTGTGCTTTGTTTGGAAATGTGCTCACCTGCCTAGAAAAAGAAAGTAGACAGGAGTAATAGGTAGTTTCTATGAGAGGCACCAATGACAAGTAGCTTTACCAGTTATCAATGAATGGACAAACCCTTTAGTAGCTATTTTGCTTCAACATCCACAGTATGATCTCAAAATTATAAATATGTCCACAAGATCGAAAAGGGAATATAGAGCAACAGAGAATGAAGGAAGAGTTAAGTCTACATTCTTCCCATCATTACCTCTTTGCTCTATTTTTTTGTTTCCTGAACTGAATTCACTTTCTTAAAAGGCTGAGATTGGTATTTATGAGAGAGATATATGAAGGATTTTTCATTTTTTTGTAGGTCCTGATGTAGTCTGCAGGTGGTGGTCATCAGCAATCACAATGATAATCAGCTGGCTCAAGGGTGATGATACAGCTGTGAAATCTCAGTTTATCAACGTGGAACGAATTCCTAAATGCTTGGAGATGACAGAGTGGGTGAACTTTTACGCAAGTTGTACAACTGTGCCTTTCTGTATCTGAGGTCTAAAAGGGGCATAACAAAATAGAAAGCTTCCTAATCTTTAACTTGCATCTCTCATGAACATATGACAAATTTGTGCTGGGTGCCATGAAACTAAATTATAATTTGTTTCTTCAAATAGTTTCTAAATTAACCTGAAGCTTTTCAGAATTGGATATCCCAAATGTGCTTAGGAGTAATGGATGTAAAATATCAGTCCTTTCTAGAAATCTACTATACTTGTTTCTAGCATCACCATCTAGTGGTATAGGGCTCATGTTAGCACTTTTTAGGGAATATATATACCACAGCAGTTTATATAGCCAAGTATCTGGGGATATATTCTTTTTCTTAAAAGGCTTGATGTACTGTTCCCAATACTTTAAAGGTATTAATCATGTTCCTTGCCATTCTCTTCTCCTCTCTACATGCCTCTAGGAATGCCCTTGTGCGAGCTATCTTCCATGTATGCAAAGCCATGAATGTCATGTTGTCTAGCAAGACAGATGGGCAGCATAGTTCATTTAGTCATTGTGAGAGAGCTAGCACTCATCTCTGGAATAGTCTCAACATGACCAGTGGGGTCTCAAGCACAGGTCTCAACAATGTAAGTCACACATGCTTACTTGAACCAAGACAACTGTTAAGCCATTTTCTTAATCTACCTGGGATCTGTTAAATGTCTGTTGGGGATTGAAAGTCTAGTATGTTTCTTACTCACCAGTGAAACAGAGAAGAGTCTTCTTTCTTCTCTTGCCTTCCTCCAGTGCAGCAAATACAGCTGCATTTTTCCTGATTCCAAAGGGAAAAGTAGGTGAAGGACAAGTGCTTGCTTGATCCATTCCTTTTTCTCTTGAATTATACCTCCTAAATGAATTATTTCCACAGAAGGCTAAGAACATTAATCTCCAATAGTTAAAAACAGTGCTCAATTTTTGCATCATGAAATTGGCTCTTTCTTCCTATCTTTGTTTTTAATGCTAAGTGCAGTTTGGATTTTGTAAGCGTGGAGGTTTCTTAAGTTCAGATTGTTTATATCTACTGGGTGGCAACTGTAGTGCATTGTAGTTGCATTGCATGTTCTGGCAATACTCATGCAATGTTTCTGCAGTGCAGTTCAGAGGCATGCCTTATCTCTGCACTACAGGTCAAGTCTCTTGAGCCTTGGTTTTCAAAGTTTTAGTTGGTATAGGAGGGAATTCTTAGGAACTTTGTTTAAAGATGTAAGTGGATTATGAGGCCATTTAATTTAGTCCTCCATCCAAAAGTAGGAAGGAGTATTTAATTCACCAGCCTCTTGCAGATTAATCTCTGAAATCTGGATCACTGTGCCCCACAAAAAGAGATCAAGTGCAAGAATATATGCAGGGCCAATATTGTAGATTGAAATGGCTCAAGAAAGCAAGCCAAAGAATACATGGCAATAAAAAGGCAAACACATTATAACTGCTGTACTGTAGTTACTGTTTTGCTTACGGCTTATGTTTTGAAAGAATAAAGTAAATTAATCAAATTGTATGCTTCTGTGATTATAAAGCATTCTTTTGCCATCAGAGGACATAATACATTTTAGTTCTGTGAACACTGATGTTTTATGCCATTTTTGTTCTGATCCAAGATCATATTGCTTTCTGTTTCTGGAGAATTGTTGGGTCAAATGCACATTTCTTTAGGATAAGTTCTCAATATATGCATAGATAGATCAAGTTTTTAGCTGTCTCTTGTCAATGCAATTCCTGATGAATACAGTGAGGTCTCACTATTGCTTTATTTAAATTTCTAATTCACTCTTAAAGTAGAAATTCACAAAGTACTAATTAAACAGCAAACAAAAATTAGTTAACAAATATTTATTAATGCTGTGAGTATTTATTAAGAGAAGTTTAATATTATTTGACAGTAATGTCTTTGAGATAACTACTCAGATCTAGGCTGACTTGAGGGTTTGTTTGTTTTTTTTAACACAATTGAAGATACTGGTTTTCTACCTTTAAATCTGAGCTTAAATCTTTGTTGATTTTGAGGAATGGCATGTTCCTTTGATTGGGGACTTGTGGCTTCAGGACTGGTTCTGATGAAAAGCCTCTCTGATTGTTGCATATTGCTTAATTTTACTTGATTTAAATAGTTATATATTGTTAGTAGGTTTTTTGGGGCCAACTTTATCTGTTACTTTTCTTGTAAAGGGGTTATCTGTTTAACTCCCTTAGAGTTGCCTAGGTTTTTAATGTGGCTGCTTGTTTTTTTAATATATATTCGAATTTAACTGATGCTTCTTTATTTCTGTGCATTGTTTAGTTTTTATAATAAATATATTTATACAATATAATAACATATAGTATACAGTAATAACAATGGCTATTATTAAAAACTATTGTGCATTCTGGTAACTTGGACATGGCTTTTGGGATTCCTAGGCATATGTGGTTGTCCAAAACTTTGAATGTGACCACCAAAGATTTTTAAGCAGAATTGCTGCCCTCCATCAGCCCTTACTGATGTTTGAATATTTTGGTATTCTTGTCACTGAATGAGGATCTGTCTCTTCAGATGATCCAGCTACTGGCTTGTGATCTACTGTTGTCCCTCCGTACCACTCTGTGGCAGAAACAGACAAACTCTAACCTAGCTCTGGGAGACACCCACCATGCTTCTGCTTCTGAGCTGACCGGATTCCAGCGTGATCTTGGCAGCCTGCGAAAACTAGCAAATAGCTTCAGGCTCGCTTATCGAAAGGTAAGAATCTATAAGATTAGAAACCCTTTATGGACTTTTTGCTGAAATTGGATAAAAATAAATTGGTGATTTCTGGATTTACCAGTTGAAAAGGGCTGTATATGGGGAGAAGGGAACTATGATTTGCAGTCTTGAGAGGGGGAAATGGCATTATGTATGCCTGTAACTGCTGTATGCCTGTAACTGCTGTAAAGAAGATTGGAAGTTGCTTCTTTAAGGTTTCTTTTCTTTTTCTTTCTTTCTTACTTTCTATTGTTTTCAACACTTTTTCTTATTTTTTTTTATATTTCTTTGTATTTATCTTTTAACTTTATAAAAAAATTCTTTAATGAAAATTATATATATAAAAAAGAAAGGTAAGAGTCTGTGGATGGTATTGAGAGAACTTCAGAGTGAGAAAATGTTGGTTTTCTGCATATTTGTTTTCCCCTTAGTGCCTGCCTGGTATTGTAGGCTGGAAGAACAAATTGCTCTGACTAGAATCTGTTTCTCATAAACATTTAGCAGTGGCTTTGTGGTGGTGATTATTACGGGTTTTTTTCTGGATATACTTCTACTATTGTAAGCTTTGCTCATGATACTTGGGTGTGCTTTTCTCTTGTGCATGGGATGATGATGATGATGATGATGATGATGATGATGATGATGATGATGATGATGCTTTCTGAAAGTTCAAATATTTTACATTATTTTACATCCTTAAAACAATTCTGTAAGTGTGTGTGTGTGTGTGTTTTGTTCCCAACACCATAGGGCCTGTTTTTGTGATATAGTTGTAATATGAACTGAGAATTTCCTAGCTTTCTACTCTTTTTACATTGGTTTGTCGGGGAAACAATAACATCAAAAAAAGAAGCAGAAAGTGGCTAAGAGTATAAGGTGGCCATTAAAATACACTAAGAAAGGAGGACAGTGGTTTAAAAAGCTTGCTGTAGGGATCACCATTTATTTTGCCTCCCCCACTTCCCACTCAGATCCTTCTGCTTTCTCAGCATGAACTCCGTAGAGGCCAGCTAAGTCAGCCTTGCACCTGCATCATGCCCTCTGCCATGGGAGAGTTGGACTACAGTATGTGGGCTGCAAAAGTTTAATGACCACTAGATGTCAGCAAAGATATACAGAACATTCAGACTCTTTGCTACCATTTAGTATTTGTCCAGATTTTTGCAGCTCAGCTATGGTAGTTGTGTGGGAGGGAAAACAGAAGCAGAACAGACCAAAAAGAGAACGTAGGTGAATCTGCCAGAGGGTGGAGGTGGATAAAGGACAAACTTTAAAATCTGCAAAATGTCCACCATAATTTTGGACATCTGGCCAACCTATAAGAACAGCAGTGATTGTTTCAAGTCTGTCTGTTAAAGACATCTCCACAGCATCTCAAGCTTTTTCTACTTTTCTAGGTTTTTCTGCATGAGGCCACTGTGCGCTTGATGGCAGGAGCCAGCCCTACACGTACTCATCAGCTGCTTGAGCATAGTCTCAGACGTCGGACCCCCCAGAGCACCAAGCAAGGTCAGTGGGTTCTAGTGCTGTTCTCTTCCTTGTCTCCTGAACAGTGGGGGATATGGTGGGGCAAGCTGCTCATAGGATTTAGAGAGGTGGGAGCTGATAATGGGAAACGTCTCTTCCTTCATGGATTTTAAGAATTCACATATTTAAACAAAACGTATTAGAACAACAACAATAACAACAAAGATTGTTGACGGTTCTGTGGGTTATGCCCAATTGTAAAAGTGCTTTATTAACAGGACAAGACTGCTACATTTGGGATGTTGGCTGATCTCAGCTTGGGATGTCCTAGTTTCTGGTTTACTTATGAGTTCTCTGAGAGTTGTAGGTAAGGGGCACCTAATGCTTCAAGTTATGCACTCTGAGTGCATAACAACCATTTCTGGTAGTTCACGCTCAGAATAAAAGATAGATAAACTGACAGCTTTGTTTTGGCACATGCTGTTTTGTTCTGTGCCCAGACAAAGCTCTGCTCTCAAGCACACCATTACACTACATATCCAGCCTTAGCCAAGAAGAGCTCCTGTACTGGTTGCACGCTGTGGTATTTTTGGCTGGGTGAGGTGGTGTAGTGGGTTGCTTGAGAATAGAAGAGTGAAGCAAGTCATACATTGATCACATGGTTCATGGAGCAGCTATTCAGGATTTAGGTCTCTTATTGGCAAGAGACAAAAAGAGTAGTGCAAGGAAGATCGATGGTTTGTTGAGATTTTTATATATAATAGGTCTTGATTAGTGCGGTTAATGAATTCTATGCAATGGTCACATTATTCAAATTTGCACTATCTGAAGTGATACTTTTATGTAAAATAGGGTAATTGGTTCCAGCTCAACAGAAATAGGCAATTAAAATGTTTAAACATAATTTTTTAGGTGTTTATTAATGAAATACTTATAACAGTAGAGGAGGATAAACCCATATCCAAAGCGTACCTGCTGTCTCCTGCTGTAGTTCTTCAAAAGGAGCCTCTTCTTTTTTGCGCTTTCCTCACACTGAATCTTCTTTTTCTCCATTTTGCACAAACAACAATTAGCATCTAAAACCCCAGCAGCAACTGCACATGCACTAGCCTTGACTGCGCACACACTAACCTCACACTAACTGAATTTTGGGTCACATTAAACGTGACCTGGTATCAATTTATAGATTGCACTAAATCTAATTTTGCACTATTTGAACTCACACTAATTGCAACCTACCTGTATGCATTCTGTGCATGTTCTTGTGCTTTGCTGTTAGGTAACTTCAGGGTGTGTGGCATTTAAATCTGGTATTACTGACAGATAAAACTTGGGATTCTCAGGTTTTGCTGTTGCAGTGTTGGGAAACGCTTTTTATGTAGTTAAACAGGACCAACCTTTTTTTTTTTTTTTTTTGCAGCCAGTGCTGCTAACTCTGTGCAATCTTGGGGAAATGTTTAAAAAAACCTTATAGCACTAGAAATGCAATCATGTCTAATGCCTGCCAGGCCCAGGTGGACATTTCAAGTTGGAAGAAGCTTACTTTGATTGTTATGAGCCACCCAGTCGTTGAGAGTCAGGTGGCATACAAGTCTTAGTAATAATACTAATACTAATACTACTACTAATAATAATCCCAAGGACCTGGAAGAGACAGATGTTGTTTAATAATATCTGTGACAATACCTTTAATATTATTAAACAATAACATCTGCCTATCCCAGGTCTTTGGGAAGGACTCAATAGGTGGATAAAAAGGCCAGATTCAGGCTAAACATCTGGCTGACTATGCAACCAACAATAATAATATAATTGAAGAATGTTGATGGGAGTTTAGCTTTTTGTCCAATGTTTTGGGATCAGCAGTTTAGAGTAGGAATAGAGAGCGATCTGTTTTTACAATTGCTTGGGATCTCTTTTTATGTTTTTGATTTTTCAAATATTATCCTTTTTACCAATCTTGACAGAAAAGCAGGGGGCTTATGCCAAATACTATTGTTTTCAGTGACTGCAATACTCAGCTCATATTGAGTTTTGTTTCAACAAATTATGGAACACTTGACTGTTCTGAGTTTTGTTAAGTCAGAATTCATCCAAATTGGAATGTTCTAACAGAAGATTTCAGGTGGAGATTTTTTGTTCCAAGCTTGAAAAAAAACATTTTTCTGTTTCGTGCATACATATAGTTGTCTTTCCATTCAGTTATATAATACTGCATTAGGAAATCGTCGTCTACTCACCACAGTGTGTATTATTTCAGTAACCTCTACAATGCATTTATTGCCTATAGATGTTTATTATATATTCATTAGTAAGATTTTTATTGTTAGGCTTTCTTTTCATATTTAGGTGAGTTGGATGTTCTTCCTGGACAAAGAGAACGAGCTACAGCAATTCTGTTAGCCTGCCGCTACCTCCCCCTGTCCTTTCTGTCATCTCCAGGCCAGCGTGCTGTCCTGCTGGCAGAAGCGGCTCACACGCTGGAGAAGGTTGGCGACATGCGTTCCTGCAATGACTGTCAGCAGATGATTGTGAAACTAAGTGGTGGCACAGCGATTGCTGCTTCCTAACCCTAGAGGAGTAGTCTCACCAGACATTGAATTGAATTCTTGTCCCATTCTCTTCTCTTTTTCTTAAAAACTCTTCCAGATTAAAGCTGTGGAAGTTTCATTATACTAATAAGGGACAGTGACTTGGTGTATAGCAAGTGGCAAATTATTTGCTTCCAGGCAAACAGAATGTTCTTGCTGGTGCTAGAAAGTGACTTTTTTTTCCTGGCAGAGACTGATATCTTGGACTGGGGTAACTTGGATATCTTTGAAAGAGGGATTTGCTTTTCTCTCTCATTCTCTCTTTTTACAAAACAGTCTATACTGAAAACATCTTTGGGGCAAGGAGCTAGTAAAAAGCAAGAAAAAAAATGTTCTGAACTCTCATTTGCTGGCATCTGTAATGGCTCTTGAGCTGTAGGCCCAGTGCTCAGATAGACTCAAAGAAGATAGAATTGTGTTTAACCTCTTTTGTTCTCAGTATAGCTTTGTCCTATTTGAGTGGTACATTCCTATAAAATGGAAGCTTTCGGAGGTCAGGCCAATTCTCTAGAGAAGTGCATTATGATTTTTATGCTATTTGGGTTACGGTTATTTATGGCTTATGACTTTGCAACTGTAAAAGACTACAGTTAAGTCTCCCATTTTTTTTTTTTTTTGGTTCCGTACCTTTCATCTCTCATACTGTATCTTCCTTCTTTCATCCTGTAGTTTTTCTTAAACTGATGCCCAGCCAGTATGATTGGTACGATAGGAACTATAGTTTAACATCTGAATCAGCAGGTTGTAGATTGACCTATAACATCATTGTAAAGCTAGGAATTGAATCTTCCCTTTATATATTCTGCCTGACAGGGAAACAGGGAAAAGTAAATACAACTAAAAACTCTAGTTTTTAAAGAAAAATGGTTAGACAAGTTATATCTCTGTGTTTTTTTTAAGATGCAGGCTTCCTGATCTCGATTGGGACTGAAGGTATGGGGTAGGGCATTAACATTCTCTTCCAGAATTGTTTTGCTGATAGAAATCCCACCCTATACCACTTTGGAAAGGGATTTTCAGCAGGACGAAACTTGGACAAGGATAAAATGTCCTTCCCCTTGACCCTGATTTGGATGTCTGCTTTTTATAAACAAAGAGGTAGCCAGCTTAACCACACTTTTAAATCATGTGGATAGTCATCTAGCTTGACCCCCCAAAATATGGAAAACTTTTTTCTAAGCTATTTACATCCATGTAAGATTCACTAACTAGTAGTAAAAATTACATCCATGTTCACCAATTGATAGTAAGGTGGCTATACTACCAACTGAAGTTATCCTTGTTCTATGTTCTTTCCCATAATTTTTTGGGAGCACTGCAACAGTTAAATTTTTTAAAAAGTGTATATGTCTAGTATAGATGTAGTATTTTGGTGTTGAAGGAAACAAAATATAGCTCAATCTGCTCTTTGGCAGAATAACAAACAAGATTTTACGTTATATGGAGCTCTGAGTCCCACAAACCATGTTTTTCTTCTACTTATTGCCTTTGCTCACTCTCCTTTTTGCTAAGTCTTTCATTGCATTGATCTAAATTTCTATAGCAGTTCCTATTAAATGGCACATATATAGAAGGGCAGTTTAGGGTTGTTCTCTTTGGAAATTCACCCAACTTTAATTATGTTTTCCTTGAAATAATGCTATTGGTAATCCTTGGCTGCATAAGTAGGACTGTCCATAATAAAAGGTCTTTTAAACTTTGTTTTGATAACTTTCTATTCCAATGAAGCTGCCCCCTGTCCTAAGATGCCCCCAACTATGGGGTTATGGTGGTAGCGAGATTTTAAATATTGCTGTAATTTTATAGTTACAGTCCAAACACACTTCAATAAGAGATGCAAATCATGTTGACAGATTTTTAAAACTACCCATAGTTAACCAGAAATGGATTCCACAGTAAGGCCTTACCTTACATCTTGAAGATCTGTTCTCAGTCAACCTGCATTTATTGCAATTCAAAAATTTGATTTAATGTGTGAGTGGATGTGTTTGGTTTGTACATCCTGCCCCATTCTGGCACATGGTGAAATTTAATCTTTGACCATGCTATTTGAAAATGGTTCTATCATTGGGTTCCTTGATGGAAGTGTATCTAAGTTTCTGTTTCTTACAGCAGATATGTATACTATAATTTTGGCTGCTTCTCTTGTAAACCTAGGTAGCCAGAATAAATGTCTCAGATGCACTGCTGATTCAGAGGCACTTGTTTAAATTGGCAGGCTGAGTAGAGTACCAGTCTATTCACTAAGACGGATTCTTACTGATGGCATTTTCAGTGCAGATAACAGCCAAATGGGAAAGATAGTAATCTTAGTGCAAAACACCTTGCTGGGGCTAAGGAGATGAGAGGTCATTGCTAATTTAGGCCCCCAACTGCTGTTACACCCATCCCAACCTTGCTGGTTTGTTATAAGACAAAGTAATCAGCCTGGGATTAACACAAAGACAGTGTGAACTGTAAGGGTTAAACAGACTGTTTAAGTAGGCTTGAACTTGCAAATGCTTCCATCTGGGTGCTCTCAGGGCAAATATAATTAATTTGTAAAAAAAATCAAATTAGTTTCTGTATATTGGAATGCATCTCTTTCTGGGCATTTCATGGTTTCATGAATTTGAAGCATTAAAAGCAATTTAATTTTGTTAAAAGAGCAGTGAATGCTACAGCCAAGTGGGCATTACAATGTAAAAACTTCATATTGCGCAGTGGTAAGAATGAGGTTTCTATCTTGTTTAAATTATAATTGCATAGATGTGATCTCTACAAAGAAATCTTCCTACCTTCCCACATGTTTTTGGCAGTTTTATACACTTCATATATTTATGGGTCTGTTGCCTCCTAATCTATCCCTATATGTGTTTTATGTATATAATGTAACTTTTCTGTTTTTATATGATATAAAAAGTGTCTTTTTATCCCAATAAAATTAGAAATAGAGATGCTTTGATACAAGAAGATGCAGCTGGTGGTGGTGTCAGGGGATGAGAGTTTCTGTATTCCCAGTTGTGACCTTTTAGTATGGATCATTATGTAATTTATCTAATAAAGACAAAATTTAACTCAGGGTCTGATATTGCTATTAAACTTTCTCTAAAATGAGTTATATAGAAGGAAAAAAATGTCTAAAAACTGTTTCCCACAAAAGGTATTTGCATTGATTGCAATATATAATTAATAATGATCCTAAGCAACATCAGAATGCTGTGATGCCTAGTGATAGACTTTATTGTTTTTCCAACAGTTCTGAAGGATTTGGAACAGAAAACAATTGAGAGAACTATGACAAAAATGCATAAACCTGTTTACCAATAGAAATATATTGTAAAAATGTATTGTGGATTTGACGTGAAGGGTAATCTTATATACACTAATATGAATAGACATCAAAAGTCAAGTGCAAATAGCTGTGGATATTACTGCTGCAAACCATGGATGCCTTTGAAGATTAGCTGTTAATTGTGCAGAGGCTGTTAGCCTGGTGAATTTATTTCCTTGTCTGTCCAGTTGTCTCTGGCTCTAATCCTCACCTCATCTCTACCCAGCTGAGTTCCTATTTTTTCTTTCCTTCCCTTCCTTTTACAGGTAGTCCTCACTTAACAACCATTCATTTAACAACAGCTCGAAGTTACAATGGCCTCAGAAAGGGTGCTTTATGGGCCATCACAAAACGTTGTGCCGCTGCACACACCCCCCCCCCCCGGCAATCACTTGCCTGCATTTTAGGCACTGGGCAACCAGCTCACATTTACAACTGATTGCCAAGCACCCTGCAATCGTGTTATAGCCATTTGCAATCTGCTCTGCTGGCTTCCCCAGAAAGTCAGTGGGAAAGCCGACAGGGAAAGTTGCAAGCAGAGGGGACGGAGGGGAGCTGAAATCCATCTGCGGTCTTCAGGAACGGAGCTCAAATCCTGAAGATTTGAGCTCTGTTCCTGCAGCCCCACAAAGGATTTCCCCTCCGTCCACGGAAAGGAGGGAAAACCCCTCAGCGGTCTGCAGGAATGGAGCTCAGATCCTGAAGGAGGGAAGGGAAATCCCTTGGGGGGGCTGTAGGAACATTGGAGAGCGAAAGGGCTGCTCTTTCACTCCATCTGCTCAACGACCCAGGAGATTCTTAACAACTGCAACCAGGAGTGCCCAGATTGTGGTTGTTGAGCGAAGCGGTCAGTGGGCATTTCACTTAAGCACTGCTTCACTCAACAATTGAGATTCCAGTCCCAATTGTGATTGTTAAGTGAGGACTACCTTTTTTTTTTTCCCCTTTGCTGTTTCTGCTAGGAGGAAGAAGTAGGATATATTATATGTTTATATGTTTCTCTATATGTGTGTGAAAGAGTGATTGGTTTATACATATAAGGGTCATTAATTTTGTAAATGTGGTTCCTTATTTAACAAGCAGTTCATTTCAATTAGTTAAAATACAGTTAATTGTGAGGAAGAGAGGAGGGGGCTGTGGTTTCTGTCTGCATTGAGAAAAGCAGCTGGGCTCATTTCCCCCTCACACAAACTCAGTTTGCTGAGGAAAACAGTACCCTCACAAGTACCCATGATGATGTTCCAGCTGTCTGGCTAATTGAGCCATACCCTGGCATTTTTAGGAACATGCTGACATCCATAGGGAGCCTCACCTCACTCAGGCCCCTATCCTACAGAAGTGTGTAGGAGAAAAGGTGATAAGGAGAAGACAGCAAACAGATGAGGAAGAGGGAAGTGATGTCTGGGCTTTTATAACCATTACAGGCAAGCAAGAGGGCTGTCAATCAACTGCCAGGACCATAAGCTACGGTGAGCAGCCCATTGTGGTGTGATTCCTGTCTGGAGCTTGGCGTGGCTGCTCAGACACTGCTTAGGAAGCAACCAGAATAGGAGCAGCCACGCTGAGCCAGCACCTAATCCCAACAAGTGCAAGAACTTTTGGGGGGAAAGGTTCTATGCCACTTTACAAACTTTAAGACTTTTACCAGTTGCAAGGACGAACCAACGAAGACCTAATTGCATGGCTACATCAACTTGCAAAACCGAGGAGGGTGGAGTTAACCCAGGGCAACAGTCTCTTATTGGGGAAGGTGTGTACTACAACAAAGCATTGTGTCCAGTTTTCTTCTACACTGTGGTGTGTCTATGCCTTGGAAAACAACACTCACATTATTATGTACTTTTTCCTGATCCTGCCCTATTTTTTGGAGGTATGGTTCTAGTAGAGAGAGTAAGACATAGATATACCCACAAACAACATACACACATAAATGTACACCCTTATGTAGGTGTGGCACACAGAAGCATTTATTGGACAGGGGAAGAATTTCTAGGATTTGCTTCAACTAGTTGGCAACAGGAACTTGACAAGGTAGGGAAACTGTACTGTGCAGGATTTTAGCCTGTTTCCATTTTTTTTCCTGTCTCTTCTACCTTTTGGGTACTGTCTTAAATTCAGGGACATCTTTTTGATAAATGTGATATTTGTTATATAGTGTGAGAATAGCTATATAATGCAAGTGTTATTCTTTTCCTCTCCTGTAGTGCATCACTGCTTGGGAATACTATTTGATGCGGTGTTTCTCAACCTCAGCAATTTGTAAGATGTGTGGACTTCAACTCCCCGCATGGCTGGCTGGGGAATTCTGAGAGTTGAAGTCCAAACATCTTAAACTTGCTGAGGTTGACAAACACTGGTTTAGTGTGTTTTTATTTCCTTTCTGTGCCAGGATACTCTCTAAAATGGCTTACATCAACTTGCTAGAATAAGAGAAACTAGACTTTACCTGTTATTATAATTCTTAGTGATTCTGTGGTGGGAAATCAACAACAACCTCCCCCCCCCCCGCCATGCCCATTGTCTATAAATAAAGTATACCATGAAGCCTTCTATAATTTGAAATGTGAGAGACAATTTTTTTACCTGTTAAACTTCAATTTTATTTTTACTGCTTCAGCTTGGTTGTTGGTATTACTTTATGTTCAAGATTCATTTCCAGCGTATTTAGGCATGGATAGAGGAACTGAGGACCTTTCCAGTGTTCTAGTTCTAGTCTGGAAACTCAGGTAAATGCTTGTCTTCCCTTCATGCTATTCAGGAACATGAGCAAGAGGAAATTATAAAAAATGAGCACCAAGCCCTGGCTTCAGTGAATATGGCAATTCAAAAGTAATACTGATTTCCTTGTTCTCAGCATTCACAACTGACTAATATGCAATAGAAAGGACAAAATACAGAAAAACCTGTCCTCTATTGACCAGCAGAGGGCAGAAATGCCATAGCAAAACAGTGCTCCTATATAGGTAGTCCTCAACTTAAGACCACAATAGGGATCAGAAAATTAGTTAAGCAGTGTGGTCATTAAGCAAGGCATGTGACCACACCCAATTTTATGACCTTTTTTGCCACAGTTAAGCAAATCATCATGGTTAAGTGAATCACATGGTCATTAAGTGAATCACACAGCTGCCTATTGATGTCAGAAGCTGGCTGGGAAGGTTGCAAATGGCAATCATGTGACCCTGGGATGCTGCAACTGTCATAAATACATTCTGGTTGCCAAGGGCCTGAATTTTAATCACATGACCATGGGGACACTGTGACAGTCATAAGCACAAGGACCAGTCCTAAGTCATTTTTTTCAGTGCCGTTGTAACTTTGGTCGCTAAATGAATGGTCATAAGTCAAGGACTACCTGTATGTTTTCCCCTTTGATGCTGGGTTATGTTATTTTAGGAGCATAAATCACAAAAATAACATCCAGAATATGTCAATTTAATGGGGAGAAATGAGGGTGTGGGAAGAGGAAAGAGGCTGACAAAGGAGCTAAAAGTCCCCAGTGAAATAATGAAGGAACATTTCTATTAGTGGAGATGGTTGTGTATATTACATGCATTTTATACTATATCTAAAATCTGCCTTAAAGCTTTTTAAATGAAATATAAAACAACCACAGTCTTGGAGTAACTAAGGAAAAGATTCCATGGGAAGCTATAATGAAGATTAGCAAAAATAAGAAAATAAAGTGTGGGGCTCTAAACAGAGGAAGGACCTTGGCTGCTTTATTAGTTTCTGAAGGACTTCCGTGTTGTATAAAAAACAACTGGAGCAAACATAATTGCTCCCTCTATAACTACAATTTAGCAAGTTATTTAATCTATATGAAATGTTTATTCAGAAACTTCAGGCATTTAAACACCAAGCTGCTACAGCATAACTTTAAGAAATGGTTTGTCGAGGACTGTGCAGCTGCCAAAAAAGCACTATATGACACTTTTATTTGCCACAAAATAAAACCTACAATTACCAACTGTCATGATTAAGAAAAAAGGGATTACAAAACTCTCTTGAAAAAGAAGAAAAGTGCTCTGGCAACAGCCAATTATAGCTGATAAAACTCACGTCATTCAATTCTGGTCCATTGCAGCTGGCTTGCTGCATACCTGTGGAGCATGGGAGTTATACATCATGTTCAGAGGTTGAGAGAGACTCATATCCAGGTCCCTTGATCACATTCCTCAATTTTCAGGCAAGTGAACAGTCTCTTACCATTGACAGAGAAGCTGTCATGGACTTGTCAGAGCCAGAAAGAAGATGGCAATTTGGAAAATTCCTCCTTTATCAGTAAAATGGATAATTACATCCCCACTGTATCACTACGCAGTTAACAAGAGGATCAAGAAATCTCCATCTTAATGAAGTTAAAGATAAATGGAGTGCTAAACTAAATGCACTCAGGAGCCTGGGAAACACTAAACTAGTAGCTGCTTACAGACTCCCTTACAATATTGAAAGAGGGAAAGGGGTCACTTCCAGGGAAGAAACGGTGAATTGGGTTTAGAGCTCTGGGAGATGAACGAATAGCCATCTTGCTCAAACCTTGGTTGGTGCCTTTAAGGACACTGGTTCACATACTTCCTATTCTAATCACTTTTGGAAATTGCTTGTTAACTGCTTTTTAAATATTGCATGCCCACAACATCTGACTAGCTAACTGCGGCTGGTGGATTATCTCCTTAATAGACGACATGTATTAAGAAAAACAAATCAAAGAAAACTCATCTTGGAGCCAGGAATGCCCACACCTTGCTGGATAGAGACAAGGTGGCAAGGCCTGAAAGACGAACAGTGCTCATAGTGGCCAAACTTCGCTGTTATCACATTGATATTGCTGCACTCAGTGAAACCAGGCTTGCAGACCAAGGTTCATTACAGGAAGCAGCAAGTGGATACATGCTGTTTTGGAAAGGGAAACCACAGACTGACGACAGGACCCATGGAGTAGGGTTTGCAATCACAACTGTTCTGCTGAAGAGCATCTCTATCCACTGGAATAAATGAACATATTATGGAGTTCTGCCTACGCACACTGCTAGAATGCCCTGTCATCTGTCTCAAAGACAAGTTTAAACACCTGCAGTCCAAAGTATAGGCAGAACTGCAAATGCAGGACAAGTGATGGCAGAGAAAGGCTGAGCAGGTGGAATGCTATGCAGACATACATGCCACCGAGAGTTCTTCAGTGCCATGAAGTCAGTTTATGGTCCTTCTAAATAAGGATGCTTCCACTTGCTGTCATCTGATGGGTTGAGCCTGATCAAAGATCAGGAAGGACTGAAAAACCATTGGGCTGAACACTTCTTCAACCTACTCAATAGGCCGTCCATAGTTGATCCTGATATCTTACAGCAGATTCCTCAGCAACCACTTTTGGATAACTTAGACCTGCTACCCTCTACTGATGAGATCAAGAAAGCAATCTTGCAGATTAATTCAAATAAAGCAACAGGGCAGGAAGCCATTCCTGCTGAGGTCTATAAAGCACTAATTCCAAATGCCTTACAGGCGTTTCAAGACATCTTGGAAGACATCTGGTTCACAGAGGATATGCCTGACAACTTCCTCGATGCCCTTATTGTGTCTCTCTATAAAAACAAGGAAAGCAAATCAGACTGCAGAAATTACAGGGGTATCTGTCCATCACAGGCAAGATTTTTGTCCGCATTCTCCCGAACAAACTTGTCACTGTTTCAGAAAGGAACTTCCCAGAGGTGCAGTCTGGCTTTCGGCCAGAATGGAGTACAGCAGGCCTGATATTTGCCATGAGGCAGGTCCAGGAGAAGTGCATTGAGCAGAACAACCCTCTTTACTCTTCTTCATTGACCTGGCAAAGGCATTTGACACTGTAAACAGGGAGGCTCTCTGGATCATCCTGAGACGTTATGGATGCCCGAGGAAATTCATGAAGTTGATTCAGCTGCTCCACAATGGAATGACAAGACAAGTCCTTTACAATAGTGACATGTCAGCTGCATTTGCCATTTCCAATGGGATGAAGCAGGGCTGTGTACTAGCCCCAGTCCTGTTCAATCTGTTCTTCGCTTGCATGCTGTCACATGCTGTCCAAGCTCTGGAGGAAGGAGTGTACACTAGGTACCAATTGGATGGCTCTCTCTTTGAACTTCGCCGCTTGAATACTTGGGCAAAGTGCCTCTATACAGTCATTCAGGAAACCCTCTTTGCTGATGACTGTGTACTTTTGGCACACAAAGACAGTGATCTACAATTGATGCTGAACAAATTCTCAGACGCTGCTACACTCTTCGGCCTGACAATCAGCCTGAACAAGACTGAAATACTTTACCAGCCTGTGCCAAATACCAACCCCATAGAACTAAAAATCATTGTTGATGACACCCATCTGACAAATGTAAACAGCCTCAAATACAGTGGTACCTCGGGTTATAAACGCCTCTGTTAGTGAACTTTTCGGGTTACGACCAGCTCCAGCTGCAAAAATTTACCTCAGTTTGCAAACTCCGCCTCGGGGTACGAACAGGATATGCGGCCATTTTCCCTCCCATGACATGGTCTGTGGCCATTTTTCCGCCCCTGACACATGGTCCGCGGCCATTTTCCGCCCCTGACACGTGGTCCGCGGCCATTTTTCTGCCCTGACACATGGTCCGCGGCCATTTTTCCGGCCCTGACACGTGGTCCTCGGCCATTTTTCCGCCCCTGACACGTGGTCCGCGGCCATTTTCCGCCCCTGACACGTGGTCCGCGGCCATTTTCCGCCCCTGACATGTGGTCGTAGGGAGGGGGACTCTCCCTCCAAGCAATAGCCGCCTCCCTGTCCTCCACGCCAGAACGGATTAACGGTAATTACATTGAACCTTATGGGGAAATTTCCTTTGGGTTGCGACCAATTCGGGGTGCGACCAGAGTCACGGAACGAATTAAGTTCGTAAACCGAGGTTCCACTGTACTTGGGAAGTATAATTTCAAGTGATGAATCTTTGGACAAAAAAATTGACTCCAGGATCAGCAAGGCCAGCCAGGCTCTGGGGCGGCTGCATACCAGAGTGCTCAATTAACACAATATCCACATTTCCACAAAGCTGAAAGTCTACAGAGCTGTGGTTATCCCTTCTCTCCTATATGGATGTGAGTCCTGGACTCTGTACCGATGACACATCAAACAGCTGAAGAAATTTCACATGCGTGCCTTCCGTTCCATCCTTGGCATTTGTTGGCAAGACTGTGTCTCCAACCTGGAGGTCTTGGATCACACAGAGTCCACCAGCACTGAGTCCCTGATCATCACAGCTCAGATGCGGTGGTTGGGACATGTCATCAGAATGGATGACCACCATATGCCTTGCCAGTTGCTGTATGATGAACTGGAAACTGGAAAGAGACCTCGAGGTTGTCCATGCAAATGCTACAAAGATGCTGTGAAGGAAACCCTATGCTACTGTGACATCCAGCCAAGGGAATCAGAAGCTGCGGCTGCTGACAGAACCTGCTGGTGAGCCCTGTGCTATGAAGCGTACACCAGTTTTGAAGATAGGCACCATCAAAAACTGACTGAAAACCATGAGTAGCATCACAGAATAACACCTACAGTTATTGTAACAACCGACTTCTAATGCCCCCATTGTGCTACATTCTACACTTCCAGACTGGAACTGCAGAGCCACCTCCATGTTCACAGATGAACTACACAACAGCATGTCTTCTTCAAATCCGAAGGACTACCTATATATAACTATTAGGAACCTTTGGATCAACAAGTCTGAAAACACTGGGTAAGTTTCCTTCAATCCTTAGTGAAAGAAGTTTTAAATACAAGTTTAAAGACTTAAAAAAAAATGTTTTGAATGAACAGCAAAAAGGTGATTAGAACTTTGATATTGGAAAGTTACAAATGGACTAAGGGTCCAGATGGATTTGAAATAAGATTTTGGAATTAATTAGATATAGCTGCCCAGAGTCACTTTGTGTGAGATGGGTGGCTATATAAATGTGATGTGTAAATAAATAAATAAATAAGAAAACTTCCCATGGGAAAATGCTTTTGTTTTGAATTCTTTTTTTTTTTTTTTTTTTAATGATAGGATGAGACTTCGAAGGTTGGACACTATAGGGAACCAGAAGAAACTAAAGATTACAATTAAAGGAGAAGAACACTTAAATTTGACTTACTAATACAGAATGAAACAAAATATTTTAACATTGGACATATTGAAGGATATTTTTGAACAATGGACCCAGAAATGAAGAAGTCTGCCTCTATAGGTAGACTGTGTTTAAAAGATGTTATGAAAGAAGAACAAGTTTTACCTGACAAGATTGAAACTGATTTGGAAGTCGATTTAAAAATGAGGCTACAAGAATGTTATGGAAAAAGACATGACACTGGACATACAAAAGAAACTGGCTGATGTCTTAATAACTAATATACAAATAGCAAACCAAGAGAGTGACCTGGATAATTTTCCCATATTGTATTTACAAAAGAGGCTTTGAAGGCTTAAAACTTTGAAGAATTTTGTGAGAAGGGACAAAGGAAAAAATGAAAAGAAATCAAGTTCTAGGACATTACTGAGACACCTGAGACATTAGAACAACTTGTTAAATCCTTTAAAACTAAAAAAGCTACTATTAGTTTGCATATTGTATTTGTTATCAATAAATCAATTTGATATGCAGATGCTAAGGGATGAGTGGAATAAAGAATTAGAGGTTCCTGTATTGCCTAGACAATGGGAGAGTGTTTTAACTTCTATATGAAGAGTGTCAATGGACCTTAAATTATGACTTACACAACAAAAAATAATATTTAGAATTTATTGGACTCCACTACGTCTGTATAGAAAAGGACTGTCAAAAACAGCATTTTGTTGGAGATGTAATAAGGACAATACTTCTTTAAAACATATGTTTTTACAATGTCCCATGCTTATTAAGTTTTGGGAGAAAGTACTGGACTATACAAATATGATTGTGCAACAAAAGCTAAAATTTTCAGAGGATAATATTCTTTTAAACTATGTACCTAGTACATGGAACTTGACAACTAGATGATGTAAATGGATTCTCTGTGCCCTTACTTGGCCAAAAGACTGATATTGCAACATTGGAAAGATAAATGTATGGGCCCATTTGATGGAAGACCTGATTGCACTTGCTACTTATGAGCGGATTGCCTATAGATGTAGACTTTGTATGAACAAGTATAATGAAATATGGGACTCATTTATACAAAATACACTGGGTTAAAAAAAAAAACCCAGGATATTCATATGACTCTATAAGAAATATATATGTATTTGAATAACATTTGAATTATATAAACATATATAGAATTGGAATTGTGTACTATTATAATACTATTATAATAATATATTAAATTTTTTGTTGTACTTTTTCACTTTTGCATTAAAGCACTTTTATGTATTTTTTTTCCTTTTTTTGTAATAAGAAAATTAATTTAAAAAGTTATATGATATTATTTGAAGGACTAAAGATCAAGATTGTTAGAAGTAAAAGGAAGAAATATAAAGTTGGCTTATTTGATCAAGGTTAAAATAGATATGTTGTTATCTCTGGTAACCCTTAATGGACTTTTACTGACATCAGCACTGAAATGATGAGGCTTTAAGGATTTGTTTATAGATAAGAGATGGGATGTGGGAAGAAGAGATCATTTGTTGTATTTTAAGAAAAGATGATAAGTTACTAAAATTGTTTATACTTGTGATGAAGGGGGAAGTCATTTCTATATGTATTTCTATTCTTTTTCTTTATTATATGCTTATTTTTCTTTCTTTTCTATTTTTCTTCCTATTTTTTCTTTTTATTCTTTTCTTTTTTTAGTTTGTATTAGTTTGTATCTTTGCAATTGTAATTTTTAATAAAATTACTATTAAAAAAAGAAAGGGAAAAAGGGGTTTAAGTTACAGAAATCTTGGCAACTGAAGGTGGTATAATTTTGTGGCTCTCCAAATATGCCGCAGCAATAACATTTTTTAAAAATAAATTTATTAAATTTTAAAATAGAAACAGTAAAAATTAACAAAAACTAATATTAGAGGAAGAAAATAAGAAAAAGAAAAAAATTAGGGGAAAAAATGACCAAGGTCAAAAGTGCAAAAAAACAAAGATAAAGAAAGAAAAAGAATTGATTTCTGATCCTCCTCACAACAGACATAGGTAACAATATACATCAGTCTCTTGCTCTACGTTTACAACATAACTTTCATTATTACCATAAACCCATATTATTTCTAATAAATCAAATCCATACAACATAATTTCATTTTTTTCTGCTGCAGCAATATCATCTATCATGATATGATATCATTAGATGCAGAATTATTATACGGGATGCAGTTAGGCCTTTAAGCCTAAAAAAACAGAGTTTTTTTTAAAGAACTCTAACCCCTAGGGGTGTCCCTAATGCAGCTCTTAGATTGGAAGTTGGACTGCTGAGAATCAAAGCCAACATTTGACTAGACATTTAATTTGCTTAGCTAAGACTTAACTTGGCTGCAAATGGGCTACTCTCCTTAATATCACTATATACTGTGTGATGGAAGACCATCACAAGCAAACAGTTGCTTTCTTACGGCCTTTTGCTGGAACACCTATTAACATTAGGATTTGAGAAGGTAAAAGATAAAATCAAACAGCAGATGTAGCATTTTTTAAAACTGATTATGTGCCATCAAGTCATTTCCTAGTGAGATATTTAAATCAAATCGAAACATAAGGAATTTGCAATAGCCTTGGAGCTAGCTTATCACCTAGTTCACACCATCCTGTTGTAAATCTTATCAGAATATATCCATGGCAACCCAGGAATCTGTCCTCAAGATGCCAATGAAGGATGTCTTCTTCCTGGCATTTGGCACCCTAAATTGCCCCTTCCTTTTGACCTGTTTCTACTCACTAAGACAATTGTTTCCTTTGAAGTAGACAGTGGAAGGGCAGGAAGTAACCCGAGATATTACTCATGAATATGCATACATGCATCATTTCTTCCCCTTTTCTGAAATGTATAAATACCAGTGCATCTCTTTTGTTTGTAGGGGTGTCTCTCACTATTCTGTTGGTTGGGTCCCCTCCAGTACATATTGTTTATATAATAAACACTGCAGTGAGCCTTGATTATTTGCTTTGGGTCCTGTGTTTTGATTCCACACTAGTGACCACATAGATAGATTTTCTCCATGATGATCTATCCCTAACCTGTTCTTTCAAGTCTCCCAACAGTGCACTCATTGCCACTGTAACTAACTCCATTCATCTTGCTGCTGGTCATCCTCTTCTCTTTCCTTCCACCTTTCCCAGCATTAGAGCCTTTTCCAGAGAGCTGGGTCTTTGCATGATGTTTCCAAAGTAGGATAATTTGAGCCTGGTCGTGTGTGCCTCAAGTGAGAACTGTGGGTTCATTTGTTCAATGAACCATCGGTTTGTTTTCTTGGCTGTCCATGGTATACTCAGGAGTCTTCTCCAACACCAAAGTTCAAAGGTGTCAATACTCTTCCTATCCTGCTTCTTTAAAGTCCAACATTCACTTCCATAGAGCGTCACAGGGAATACCATGGCTTACATGATTCTGATCTTTGTAGGTGTAGAAAATATAGAGTTACAAAATTACCTTACTCAAATTTCAAAGCCATTCATCCTCACTCACTCCAAGTATTGATAGATTTTTTTCTAGAACTTGCTTGAATGCAAATCAGGTGAGACTGATTCAAAAGAATATGTCCTTTACCTTGCAAATTTTATTCTGACTCTCAGAGAAGGCTAATTCAGCCTTTGTGAAAAAATTTCCAAGCCACCCAGATGGGTTTTGTATTCAATAAGTCTTAGCAGAGATTCCAAAGCTAGTTACTGAGTTGCAAAATTGTGGCATTCTTGTAATCTCTACAGGATTGATCAGAATCAGTCAAGTAATTTTTGAATTAAGTTTTTTTAAGTATAAGAATACTCACTTATTTTTATTACTATGTTTCTTTCTATTAACCTGGGTTTTCTATGACTATGCTTCAATTTGTATTTTGGTGTGAGACTGCAATAAAATGTTCCTAAGTTTTTCAAATCTATTTTTTTTAGTGTTTGTTTAAACTAACCCATCATTTTGTTTCCTTTGTTTCTACGATTATTGCTGGGCTATCCAGAGAGGACACCGTAGGCAGAGAAAGGAAGAAACTTTGGGAAGTCAATTCAACAGAAGTTACTTTCTCTGATAGGCATAAAATGAGACTTCCTTATAAATTATCTAGAGTAGCATATTTCCTGTATCTTGTATAATTCCCCACATCTTAATGCTTGGTTCAGCCGTAAACAGTAATATTTGCCCAGGAAAGAACAATTTGTGATGACTGTTAAACTGGATCCAAACAATTACTTCACAAAATTGGAGATCTTTTGCACCTACAAATGACAAAGACTTTTTTACTCTCCCTCCCTTCTGTCTATTAAGAGGCTGTGCACAAAAACCTATGAGATAAGTCAGAATGTCTTTTAACTATTCCATTCATCAAAAGCCAGAATAAAGCAGATGACTTCTCAAAGATGTTGACTGATACAATACAGGTAGTCCCTGGGTTAAGAACGCGCAGGTTATAGACAACTCATAGTTAAGAACGGAGCCTATTGTTGCAAAATTTGAGTTAAATACACAATGATTCAAATTAAATACACAACGGTTTGAGTTCATTACACAATACTACTTACACAGTATTATACAATAATACTGTTCTGGCTTACATATAAATTCGACTTAAGGACAGACCTTGGGACAGAATGCCTTCTTAAACTGGGGACTACCTGTACTACAAACAAAGTTGAAGCAGTGATTTATGTACAGGACTACCTAGTCCAACATGAGCCAATCTGTCTGAGGTGATCTTCCCAGGAAAAGCTACTAGTTGTTCCCCATTTTTGTGAGATGAGGTGATTGAAGCCAGGAAATAGTTTTTCTCTCATTGAACCCATTCTATGGAACAGCCTCCTCCTAAAAGTCAGATTGCCACCCATAGTTGGGGCCTTCTGGAAGGCAGCTAATGAACTCTTCTGCAGGGCCTTTGGGAATTGATTGCCCCCACCATAATTTTATGTTTAGTATTTATTTTCTATTTCATTATGTTGTCATGGATTGAGCTGGAATTTACTGTGGTTTATTTCTGTAGGTTTTGTTACTATTGTAAGGGCCCTTGCCAGTCATCCCCAAATATATTTTAACTTGTTAGAAACTTTTATCTCAGCTTGTTGATAGTTATATGAAGGGGCTGCCAATTCTGGCTTTATATTAATTGCTGATCAGGATTTTGTACACATACCTTAGACTTATTAACATACACACCTATAAAAATGGGTAATAATAATAAAGATCAAAAGTCTTTAGACACTTTTGTGTCACACAGATGACATACATATACAGCAGTATAATCTAAAATACAAATTAAAAGTTCAAATCAATTCTGTGTGGCAATAATCCTAAAGTAGCAGCTGTGTTATGAAAATATGAAGTGGTGTTTTGTTATTTGGAAAAAAAATGGAAATCCACAATGATTCAATCATGTGATGAAGTAAAATGCCTAGTGACATGAGTCTGTTTGCAGTGAGAGCTTAGAACAAAATTAAGAAGCAGAAGTGATAGAGCAGTGGCTGAATTTAAGTCAACCTGCTACTGCTTGACTTGGTTGGCATCTGCCACAAGTGCCCTTTGGTTGCATCACAGGGAAAATCAGCATTTGTATATTTTAATAGCAGGAACTTAATTTAAAAATATGTTTTTTTCCACGCTAGAAGATGCATTAGAACATGACTACAATTTCAGTTACACACAAACTAAGTAGTGGAGCATGTTGTATCTGATCTGATGGTCCAAAGATAATAAGAGAAGACTCAGTGGAAAGAGCCAGAGTGCTTATTTAGTACGAAATGTGAAATAAAATGAAGTGTGGTGGCTGAAATACCAACTTTCTCATTTTGATTTTGTTACTGTACACTAATAAAGAAATGGGGAATGGGGAATGACATATAGTGTTACAAATATATGTTCATACATGTTTGTTCACACGCTTGCACGCTTGCATGCCTTTTGTGATCGTATTCCCTTATCATCTTATCAAATACTTTACATAAATCTCATAATTTGGTGGGAATTATACCCTATGTTCTGCCACAGATCTTTTCAACTCTCTAAAGTAATCCACTTAAACATGAGAGCCATAATATCAAGGGAATGCAAACCATGTTCATTGCATAGAATATTTATATGCAAAAAGCCAAAATGACTCATTAACAAATACCATTAAACCAAATGCTAGAGAAAGAAAAAGTGAAGCTAAGAGTGAAGGAAATGATGTACATTTTCTTTCAGTCCTTAGTGCTTCTCTTTTCAGACCGTTTATCTATTTTTATTTTTATTTTTATTTTTATTTATTTATTTATTTATTTATTTATTTATTAGATTTATATCCTGCCTTTATTTTGTTTTCCCGCAGAAATTTAACTACATAGAAACTTAAGAAGAAATGTAGTATAGGGCAAATGTCCAAACACAAGGTACTGATTAATTTTTGCATGAGTTATTCTTGTCTTTTGTTGGAGCATTGATGGCTGTTCTTACTGGGGAAGTGGGAAGGGAGGAAACATATTATTCCCTCTTTTGATGCACTTCCATGCAGAACAGTAGTGGAGTCCTGAAGGCTTCCTGTTGATGTTGATGATTCTGGCATGAGTGTGATATGATGAAAAGGTGAATTAGAAACAACAGCAGTGCATCAAACAATGGGGTAGCATAGGCATGCTGGCTTCACCATGCATGCTAACCAAGTTTTGTCAGAAGACAGATTGACCTCATTGAACAGATAAGTTCTGTTAAATTGTAGACTACCATCAGTTCTGGCAAGCATTCTGCTTGTCTTCATATCTTCTATGTTTCCTCCCAGAACCTAGCAGTGACACATTGAGGGAAGCAACTCCATTCCAGGCTGTCAGGCCCCACTCCACCAATTACTTCAAAGGGAAGAATATAGGAGTGAACAACAAATCCATCCTAGACAGTGACCTCAGTCTTGCTATTAGTGGAAAAGAGCCGTTGTTGCTGGGCATAGTGAGTGGGTGTTTGGCTGAAGACCTCAGGCAGCTTCTCAATACTGAACTGACGCTTGGTGGCATAAGCTTGTCGTCGAAATTCAGGATGGCTGTGATCCCAGCCCCCTTTGAAGACAGGGCTGCCTGCATTGGTTTTCATGACTTTAGTCTTCTGTCCTGGTGTCCCCAAGCCAATGAGGGCACCACCCTCTGGAAAAGGTGGGAGATCATTCTGATGTAGCGTCAGGGGATATGGTGGCATATCCACCATAGGAAACCTCTTGTAGAATTCTTCTGGGGCACTTTCTACAGGGGAATATATGGTGTGGGGTGGCGAAGGGTGGGGTGGGGTGGGGTGGGGTGGGGAGGGAATGAAAAACAATTATTCTTATAACATGATAGAGATTCTGGTAGCTTTCCTGATGGCTACCCTCCCTAGTTCCTCTGCTTTTTTTGCTGTTTGCCTCTTTTGTTAGTGTCACAAGTGGGTTAAGACTGTTATAATTAATTTAACCAATAATTAAGCCCTTCAACTTATTTCCAGTAATATGACAGCCAGCTACCACCCGAGCTACTCATGGCAGGCGTGCCATGGCTTAGCCACTCTTTGCTTAGTGTGTGTAAAACTCATCCAAAGAAGGAGGGGAAAACCCACATGTACAGGTGCATAATGTAGTGATTAATATGTGTTAAAGAGCAGCTAATAAACATTAAAGTATAACTGGGAGCACTTCTTAGTCATTTCCTATGTATTCAACACCCCCATTGCAGTAAGGCTAAGAGGCACACACTCTTTGCCCTGTTCAAGCCTTTTTCATGTCTCTAAAATGGTTACATTTTTAGTTCTAGTTGTTTCTCCTTCCCCTGTAATCAGGGTTGTCCTTTCCTTCCCACCTCATCTAATCCTCTCTGACATTAGTGAAATTCAGCAGCTACAACCCAGCAGAATGGAATGTCAACAACAATGAGGTGATGTCATCTTGGCACTGCAGTGGGGGCGAGCGTGAAGACAGGGAGCTTCAGCCCCAAACATTAAGGTGGTGTTCCAGTTCTCACTGCATTCAGCCCAAATTTTCCAATGCTATCTTACTGAACAGGACATGCAAGCACAATGGCACCTACCTACAGCCTTGAGAGTTGCATACTTGGCATAATCTGAAGCCTGGTTAGGCAAAACGCTTGTCATTTGCAGCTGATTGTTGTGTGAGTGTGAAAGCCCAATCTGTGAAACTGTGGAGGAGTTGGCCATAGCATTGTTCAGGTGGTTCTGGTCTGAAGGTAAAAAAGGATGGCAAGTGTAAACTTAAATAGCCCACCTTAAGTAGTTTATATTACATTCGCCAGTCCCTCAAGCACATAATACTCATCTGCTCCCCCCTTAGTTATATCATGGTCAGAGGTGATGGGCAGGGCAATGGGAGGATATAAGAAATTGGCATTTAAATACCATGGGCAAATGAGAAAGGAAGAGACAGCTCTGCCCAACAGAGAACTGAGTAACAATAATAAGCATGCCAAAGAAACAGTAGCATACCATCCCTTTTTGTACAGTGTAAATAAGAAGACACACCCCTCCCACTTATTAGCAAGACAGAGCTTTTAAGCATATATTATTTGGACAAATTGGATCTTTGGCTACAGACTGTTTCATGCTGGCAGATATAGTCACCTATGGATGCATGGGGACTGACTTTGTTCCCCATTCCTATGATAATAGCCTGCATGTGTCTGCAGAAAAGACCCACCTTCTCCTGCTCCAAAATGTCAGAAATGGAATGATTAAGGGACACAACTACTGCCAGGTCTTCCTAACAAACACTCCTTGACAAGTACTTCTAAAGTGTATTCATTTACTCATGGATATACTGACCATAGCAAAAAGGCCAACAGGTGTAGTACAACTAATGTATTATGGATGAACTATAAAAGCTTCTGCTTTTTTGTTTTGATATGTTGAGGTGGCAATTTTCAGAATTCCAAGTCAGTGTGGTTTTGTTGTCTGGGAGTTTCAGGTGTTACAACCTCAACATATCTGGAGGCTGCCAAGTTGGAGAAGGTTGTCATATACCATTTAAAGAGAAAAAGAAAAGAAAAGAAAAAAGTTAAAAGTTCTGCAAAGTTCCATTTGCCAGCTTGGTACAGTGAGGTGGAAGGAAGGGAGAGCATGGAATAAGCATAGGGATGGCAGTCCCTTTTCAGACTGCCTATTCTCTAGAACAGATGCTACATGCTAATCTTTGGGTGTTCTTTCCTCTATCCCAGTTATTTATAAAATGGCATCTCTTCTAACTCTTATGGCAGATAAATAATCTCTGCAATTCTAAGTCTCTCTTTTGTTTTTAGCATAGATATGGGTGCGTGCATGTGTGAATGCATGGAGGTGGGGAGACAGATTATCTTACCTTTGCTACTTGTGGGAGATCCCCGAGAAAGACTGTCACCGATCTGGACCTGCACACTGCTGATATGGCCATCAGGCAAGTGATCAGATGAGCTGTGACTAGGCTGCTTTAGGAGATCTGTGAGTGTTCTAGAAAAGGTGCATGAAGAAGTTATTTGACAACAATCGCAAAAAAAGATTCTCACTTATTGATATCTGCTTTTTGCTGCTCATTTGTTTACTTGGGCACCCAGGAAATATTTGGTATGGATGGTATATTTTCTTAGCACTTGAAACTACATTAGGAATGTTCTAGGAGGCTTTTAAGCAGAACATAGATGACCGCCAAGCAGAGTTCCTACATTGGCAGAAAAACTTATTTTAATGTATGCATTGGTTTTCCTTTAGGGAGCTCAAAAGAAAGACCATGGGGTCACCCATTATTTTTATCGTGACAATAATGATATTGTGAAGTAGCCTGGGATGGTAACTGCTGAGTGCTGCTGAAGGGTTATCTTCTTTATCCTTATCAGAAAGGATGGGAGGAGAAAGACTCCAAGGAAAACCCACTCTCTCTTAGGACATTTGGCTGTTGGAAGTGGTTAGTGGAATATATAAACATAAAATTCATTTCTGTCTTATCAAAGGAATTATAGAAAGAGATGTGCCAGATTTTTATTTTTTATTCAAAGTGTTTCGTTTCCACTATAGCTACATATTTGTATTATCATTTTTCCCAAATGTTGCCCTTGGATGAAAATCAATACAAAATAAAATAACATACATGAACTTTGAATGCTTATTGAAAGCTAATGCCTTGAGGGCCATGTCACTGCCAAGGCCCAGCCATGAGATTTTCTATTGTGATCTGATATCTGAGAGTAAAAACATGAAAATAAATACTATATGTGGTCTGCAAAAATCCAGTTGACCACTAGGTAAAGAGTAAAAGTAAAGAGATATAGAAAATGCTACTTGGCTCCATCTGATAGTTGTGGTTTTTAACACCCATATATGATAAGCATAATTTCCCCTTTGGATGGGGAGGAAGGACCTATTTCCCATTTTAAAAGATAGCAGTAACCTACTTGTAAAGAATTAACTTTGGAACCAAGAGGCATCTCTGGGAACACATTGCTGAAAAATGGTGGGGAAAAGGGATTGGCTGTGTCAGAAAGCTAAGAGGAGGGGCTGGAGGATATGAGCCAGAAATATATGCTTCATCACAACACAATAGCTGTGAATTATGTGACAGATCTAGATCTAGATCTCCCCAGTCACAACCCAATACAGTATTACAAAATCTGGTCTACATTCTACTCCATGGATAGATTCACACAGCAATGAACTCAGGTTTGTGTAACAGTAGTTTGATGAACAAGCCACAATTTACTGGGTTCATACAATATACTGAGCCATAAAACTTGCTTTACAAACAGCGATAGCTAGTTCCTGCAGTGGGTTAACCCAACTCAAACCAATCATGTTATAATGGCATACTTTGGTGCTGAACAATGTTATTCTTTTGTCAGATAAAGTCCAGCACAGTACTGCATAATTTTCAGGGGCCCTTAGGAAATGAGCTACAGAACAGCCTCGCAAGAAAACGGTGACAATTCGCAAGAGATGGTTTGAGAGAGGAATAAGATAAACTATTGAACACATATAGGAGAAAATTCTGTATTGGAAAGATATCAAATTGTCTTAAAAAGATCTGTCTTGGATTCTCATTTCACGTTCCCTTCTATGACTTCAGGTTTTTAATAGGTGCTAATTTGTAGTCACTAGGAGTTGAACTCCACATTTTAATCAATGTTGATACAGTGTTAGGCTACAACTGGAAGGACAGAAGTTCAAACCTCTTTTCTGCCATGAAGAGCTCTTCAAGGCAGTCACTAACTCTTGACCTCCTCTCTCTTTCCTCATAACATTGTTGGGAGCAAACATGAGAGTCTGTACATCCTGTTGGGCTCCCAGGAACAACCAAGCAGGGGGCATAAATGTAATAAACAATATTAAATTGAATCAGTCTGTGACTCACATTGCTTTCTTTCAACTGGCAAGGACCTCTGTTCCTGTGATAAATGAGAATTGTTTGTTTCACAGTGGGGGAAGCTCTGACTGTTTGTTTCCTGGCAACATTTCAAAATTCCCAAGGTAGAATCTTAGGGACTACAGAGGGCATCTTCTCCATTCCTGGGTTCAAGACAGGGCCCTTGCAGCTGCAGCATCCCTGATGGGTGACCACCCAGCCTCTACAGAAATACCATAGCAGAGCATATCTTATCTTCTCATACCCATCTGTACTTTTGGCTACTTGGTAAGCTTAGCTTGTCACTAACCACATGCTAGCCAAGAATTGATTGCATTTGGCCAACACTTAATCTGGCTACTGAATTAATCCATTTTCTATGTTCACACTGTACTGAACCATAAACAAAGTAAATGGCCTGGGTACACATGACATGCTAAGCCATATAAACCAACCAACCAACCCCCTAAGGTTAAAAATAATCACTTTACTCATTGTGTAAACTATGCATTTAACTGTCCTAGTTCAAACATGTGTAAAAACAGACCTTCTGAGACAAAACTAATATATCCATCCTACATTTGCTAATGCAAGTGGATCATTTTCATGCAGATAAAGGAGACCAATGTAACTGGCAACTCTTCCCCACTCTCAAATTCTTTCCTGTGGATTCCTTGTACTAACTACAACATAGACTTTTCCCAGCAGCAGACCTCAGAGTCCAGCTCTACTGAATTGAAAACAGCTCTCTCTTTCTCTTGTTTATTGCATGCACATGTGGTGAAGTACACTATGATTCCCCTAACACCCAGATTTCTTTTTTAGGAAGTCTGTATAGTATTATTTTTTCTAAGAAATAGCTGAAGTCACCCTACAAGGGCACATCAAAGGATTCATAAAAAGGTAGTACAGATGTACAGGTCTGTAAGTCTGTACTAGGCTTACAGACCAGCTTAGGAATCACAAGCAATCTCATACATGTAGATGTTTGGGCATCTGCAAAAGAGCTTACTATAATGAGTTATCACATACTGATTAAACAACTTATTTATGAGCTCCCAAAAAATGATCCACTGCAGAGGGTCAAACAGTCATGAGTAATCCTTCAAACCAAAAACTGGTGTTGGCATCCTAGGGTTGGCTAATAAGCCTGTGAAAGCAAGCCAGTGCATGAACAGTCAAGGCCCTGTGGCAAAAAAGTTGTTACAATCCATGTAAATCAGTAAACTTGTAAATCAGGCTAAAGAAGGGACCCAGGATGTTAAGTTAGAAAGCAAGATAGTTAAGGGAAACCAAGGAATCACTCAATCCCTCAGAGTGTGTAACCTGTCCCCTTTCAGGGACAGTATTTTCCACACCAACATTCTTGCTTAGTTAATTTTGTTGATAGGCAGGCACAGATTTTCTTCGTTTGGTATGTGCACACATACACTGCCTCTAGTTTTCCTACTTATTTAAATATATTTTTCTTACACACCCACATAGATATGATGCATCTGTGCACACATCCAAAGAGGAAATCTCTCTCTTCCAGGGAAAAAAAACTAGAGCTCCCTGAGCCCCATGGCAAATTTCTCAGACAGGGAACCTTACGTCTCTAGAGCTAGAGGCAGCAGACCTGTCCTGGTGCCTGGGTTTGGACAGAAAAGTCGGTCTCAAGGAGGAACAGCAATGGCAGCAGCTCAAGGACCAACACCCCCCCCCCGGGGGAGAAGAGGTGCTAGCAGGTTGTGTCAGTTCTGGGGTCAGCAGATTGGGCTACAAGAATCTGGATGGCCACCAGACAGCAACAAGGAGTTTTCTATAGGTCTTTACTGCTCTAGTGGTTGCTCTTCTCAGTATGTGCTGAGGCTGCACACTTGCCTGCAGCCTTCTTCCACTTGCCAGCCCACCCAACCCATCATGTCGCCCTGGGCAAGTGCCTTGGTTCCTGTATGGGCCACACTAACCCTGCAGCAGATCATGACCATATCTGGCTTTTTTTTTTTTTAAGACTGAAGGCACAGCTGGCCCCAAGGCAGCAACAAGACCTGCCTTGACTGTATTAAAGCTATTGCCCTCTGCTGAGCTAAGCAGCAAAATTGATACGAAAAACATAGTGACTCTTTGGTATGAAATAGGTGTAGGCTCCTGGACTTGTGTTTTTTGTCTTTCTCTTTTGACCCATGGGAGTTGAGGGGGAAGCTGCTTCTGGGATTTTGGGGAGAAGACTCACTAACTGACAAGGGTTTAATGCTTGGGCATTTGTTGTGCTGAGCTAGACTTGAACTGAAAGGCACTCCTATTTTAATGAGGTTTGCTCATCTCTTAAACTTGTGAACTGATCTAAACTGGCACAGGGGAGGAAAGGTTTGTATCATCTCTGTCTAGCTCAGAAATAAAGCTAGAAGAAATTCTGTGGGGATAACAGACTGTCCATCAAAGAAACAGTAAATATCTAACAGCAGAAGATGACATTGCCTTCAGCAGGTCTTCTTTGCCTGCATGGTTAGAGCTGAAACTGGTCACAGACCTTTCATGAATCACTGCCAGATGAGTGGAGGGCTGTTGGCAAGCAAGGGTACAATGAAGGGCATAATCAGTACTGGCACAGAGTAGCAGTTTATAGACTAGGGCTTCACACTGACTTTTGAATTATTAGGTTGAGAGAGTGCTCTGCTAGGGTTGAGGAGAAGAGATCAGAAAAAATATCATTGAATTCAGAGGTATGAGTCACATTTAAAAGTCATATGACTGTTCTGATTTAGGGAGGAAGTGAATCGAGAGAATGACATTTCCTATCAGAGTTAGAGAACATGATGCCCTTATGATGTTGTTGGATTCCAAATCCTATCTGCCCTGGATAACAACACAGCATAATGAGAACTGTAGTCTACCTGTATCTAGAGGGCCATTGATTCCTGAATCTGTGCTTTCAGGAAAAAGCTTTAATGGAAGCCCAACCCACATTCTCCTCATTTATCTAAAACACTGGATCAAACTACTTTCCTTTGTCTGTCTGTTCCTATGTTTTCTGAATCCATTTTTTTGCAGTTGGAGAGGATAGTTGTTATTATATTCCTTTTATTTCACAGAATTCCCTAAACATGGTGCCTCTCCAACAACATGGCACCTTGCACTGAATTTCTTTGAGGAGAGATAGAGAGATAGAGACATCATGTCACTACCAACCAATCAAGCCATTTCCTGGGGCAGCTATATTGCACTCCCAGGTTCCAGCTAAGCATAATATTAGGACAGATATAAAGATACAGGAAAATTAACTCGAATTAAGGGCTGGGGGAAGGGCACTGAGTTCCGTCTTAGCACTTCTGGCAGGCTCCTTTATGCTCATGTTTTCGCTCATGAGCAATGTGCCATCATGGTGATTTTAAATTGACACCGATATTGGATATTGTTTCTATTTAAATGTGCTAAGGAAGAAAATGTTAGACAGGGGAACAACTGATCCAATATTATTGTCCTAATCTTAGATCCTCATACATCCATACATACTACATGCCTTTGAAATCAGCAGAGTGAGCTTCTTTAAAAATAAATTAAGGATCAGAATGTTTTTAGTGGGCACAAAATATTAGAAAGACGAAGCTGTAGTTTCCACCTTGCTCTGCATCTTCTTTATCAGTGCTGTACTTTCAAATCAGCATAACATAAGGGAAGAATGAGAATTGTTTGATATTTAGTGATTATAAGAAAAAATTATAACCTTACAAAACTACAGGGATCTCTAATATTCTCTGAAAGGTGATAAGATATTTCAATTAAAATTAAATTAGCTTCAAAAGTACAGAGTGTAGGTATTCCTTTTATTTGTAATCTGGTGCTGGTTTGCCCATGAAAAACTTCTAAGCTGCATGGAAATCAGTCTTATACTGAGTCAGATCATTGCCCCATTTAGCCCAGGGCTGTCAATACTGATAGATTTCAATCTTTATAACAGTTATAACGTAGCACACAAGTTCGAATGTAATTATCCTTTAGATTTCACACTTTTCTAAAAATATACCAAAATGTGTTCAAAAATAAGTAGTTGATTATAAGTCTGTTTAGAAATATGCAAATTGATCAAACATATTTAGAAGTGTATTTTGAGAATATATGCTCAAAATATTAATTTATATCATTTTAATGGTTTTTGAAAACCACATTATGGTTTATTTATAGAGCTACTTCTGCACAGTGTTTATTTTCACTCTTTCTATTTTATGACCTACAGAGAATGACACTGAAAAACACAGACATGTTACCCTGTGGACAGCAGAGAAATGGCAAAACTGATTCCATTGTGAACACTGTCACTCAATTCAATCATTTAATTTTCTTCAGATCAAATTTTGAAATCATGAGCACCATTCATGGTCATAGCAAGGATAAAAATTTCAGGTTGGTCCACATTTTTAAGCAAACGGAAAAGTGTCTAACATTTCCCAGATTAATTTGCAGACAGAACACAGACATTGACTCTGCAAATGATTCAGATTTTCAGAGTTTCTCAAGGAAGTTTGTGGCCCAGAAGCTCTGTGTAAATATATATATATTAAGGAAAGATGCATATGTAATATGTATGTTTCAGAAAGTTCTGCACAAAAAATCAATTCAAATTAATTTTTTTAAAACTGCACAATCATGTAGAAATGTGATTGAATGATTGAGTAGAGTACTTTAAAAACAGAAATGTGTTTCCTACATCACTACTTACTAGTTGCTGTTCCTCATTCAGCCAGTACCACAATGTGCTTTTACTCACTTTAGAAATATATTATTATCCACCCCACAGTTATACCATCTGCCTAGGGGACTGGTTGTTAGTCCTACCACCTTTCACTGCTGGCTTCTTGGCTTGCATTACTAGGCCATCTGGCTTGATCCCAGCTGTATCTCAGCTTTCCAATCCTTATTTGGACATTACCAGTAGCCACCACCATTTCCATCTCTGAACAGATGAATTCTGCACATTGCCTAGAGGGTGCCAATATCTAGTCCCTGACAATAACAACATTTTAAGGACTTCTTTCCTTTTACCTGCAAAAGATATGCCTTAGTAACCCGGTACAGAAGATAATATAATTCTGCAGTAAATACATTACTTCCGTTCTGTACATCACCTTTTTCTGAGAAACAGAGATTCCAAAAGAGTTAGCTGATAACTTTTATCAGGAACAAGCAATATGTCTGAAAAGGGTGTACAACCTTTTGAGTTCTCCACAATCCTTCTTTATCAGGTTAAGTAGTTCGAAAGTGGAAGAAATGGAAGAAAAAGCCCAGAATAGGCTGGGTACATTGGGGTTTTGGGTTGTTTCTGAGATAAGCTGAAAGTTGTTCCAAGACTGGGCAGTAATAATTATATGCTAAAATGGTCTTAGAAAACTCTGTGTGGATGTTATTTTGCTTTTTGCAGAGTTGAACTCCATGAAGAACAAGGAATGGCTGACAATTAAGTCCATCAGTAGCTGAGAATCATTATCTCTCAGTGGTTATGGCAAGTAAGGTAGTACAGTATTACCTTTTCTGGTTCTATTGAAAACAGTAGCACTTGTCACCCAGGAATTCCAATCTGCAACTCAGAATTGTATCTTTTGTATAAACATTCAGTATGTTAAAACCATCTTCAAGGCAGACATATAGTACGCATAACAAATGTTATTCCATTTTTGAAATGCTGTATTAGAAGGAGATACTGGTTGTCAGCAAGACCTCACATCATCCATATTTTCTAATACAGTTCATATTTTTGGAAGGCTAGGCTAATGCTTTGGAATGTTTAAGATGTATATTTCTAAGAACTCTTGAAGCTTTTCCTAAGATAAATTGAAATTGAAATGAATTTCTGCAACAGACTTCTTAGGCAGCTTGTGATCTGACAATTCTATGGCAAAGCCTTTAGTATAAGTTGAAATTTCAATTACTGATAATCTTCCTAATGAACTGTGACTTCTTCATCACATTTCCAATAAGACTCACATCCCATTTCTCCACAGCATGATTAAATGCCTAGCCCTTTTTTTGGAAAAAAATGTAATGTTCCTCTCTCTATGTACATTTTTTCAACCTTTGTGTCTTTCTCTAACACTAACAAATTCTCAAGAAACCACCATTTTGATTTTTAATAAATGGGGGACAGGATAAGTGGATTGAACTGGAATAATTATTTTTAATCCCATTATTGCTTTAAGTAGTCTGTGTTAAGTCAGGGTGTTTGGGTCACAACAGTTTTGTGAGTGATCACTATACCAATATTTTATACATTAAGCTGTAGTATAAGTGTCACAGTCTGCACTATCAGCATCCCAAAACATGGGTAAAGTTGCCATTTTAGGATAATGCTTGAAAAATATACAGAGGAAGGAGATTCTAGTTCAGGGTGACTTAAACTAGAACAAGCTTTTTTTCTGTTGATATCTGCATTACCTTATGGTTAATTTTTTAGAAGGTGAACATATTATGGGTGGGGCCAGCCTATTCTAATTCTTTTTGACATCTCCTTTCTCTCTTATTCCCTTCTTTATTTTCTTACACCTTTCTTTCTTCTACCCAATGACCCCTCCCCATCATCCTGGAAATCCAAGCCGACTTACATTACGTTATCACATCATTATCTTGCCTACTCAGATTTTGTTTGTCAGTAACAACAACAACAACAACATCCACTAGTTGTTTTTTTGCTGCTGGATTTATGCATTTTAATATACATTGTAGTTGGTTTACATTGTTCTGCTGCTTCATTTGTTTTAAGTGCTTTAATCATGTCATGTTTCATAGGTGAAAAGATTTCAATGCAGTACAGAATTCCTTTGCAAATGGGATTATAAAATGACAGAAACATCTGTAGAGACATAACACATTCAAGAAACAGTTCTGCTACAAAATGGGTTATGGCATGCAGTAGACCGGCTGTCAGATATGAAAACTGAAGGAGAAGAGGCAGTTAAAGTGCTAACAGCTTTATGTCAACACATATAGAATTAGGCAGTGTGGGCTATAGTATATAAAAATTGTGTATGTACCTAAACCGAAGAAGGGTGGTGCAAAAGAATGCATAAATGCCAAATTAGTGCACTAATCCCTCAGGCAAGCAAGTTTTGCTTAAATTTTTACAAAACAGAATAAAGCCATGCATGGACAGGGAGATATCAAGTGAAGAGGAGGATTTCAGAAAATGTAGAAAGAGATAGCTAATAAGATGAATAATGGACTGAGCAAGAGAATAAAAAATTTACCTTTGCTTCACTGACTAAAGCTAGGTGTTTTGTGTAGATCATGACAGAATGTAGAACATATTAAAACTAATCACTGTGCCAAAACACCTGATAATTCTTGTAAGGAATCTTTACTATGAATAAGAAGGTACTGCAAGAACTAAATTTGGAAAAGCTGAGTGATTCAGAATAGGTAATAGAATGAAATAAGAATACATATCCTTCTCATATTTGTTTAACAATGGCAGAATGACTGCTGGAAAGAAAACCAGAGGTTGAAACATTTAAGAGTTTGCAGATGACACCATTTTGTTAGCCAAAAGTAAAGAAGATATGGAAGATCTCATAATGAAGATAAAATGGAAAGTGAAAAATCCAGGCTAAGGTTAAATATTAAGACATAATTATTTATTATTTATTTATTTATTTAATGTGACATTAATTAGCAGAAATAAAATAATATGATAGTGATAATGCCATCAAAAAGTAGAGTGAAAAAAGAAAAAGAATAGCAAGTCTCAATGAAGAAAATATAGAGCAGGCTCAGTCCTTTAACATGCTGTTAAAGCATGCTACATAAAAACATAGTGCTCCATCTAATTTCTACAGTACAAGGAGAGTTGGAAAATAGACAGAGAACACATCTCTTGAACCCACTCTTTAACATCAATTCTTACTTTCTTTCCAGCTATCTAGGATATAGGATAATCCCGCTGTCTTGTTTTTATTTTGTGGTTGTTTGTAGTCCAGGCTGTCTTGTTTTCTTCATATTTTTAACTATTGTAATCATGTGTAAGCACCCAGAGTCTACTAGAGTAGGTAGTCATAACAAATTTAATGAAATAAATAAATAAACAAATTCTCCTAATTGATCCTTATGCTGGGTAGAGCCAAAGTAGGAAAGCAAATGCTATGTCAGTTGGTATGCCTAATGAATGTATAGTTCATGGGGGAAAAATGAAGTTGATAGTTTCGTTGGGTTTAAGAATAAATAAAGGACCGTGTACTGGAGAAATAAAGAGGAGATTAATCCTAGAGAAAAAGGCAATGGCAAACCTAGAAAAGATAACAACACGTCAATGATAACAAGTATTAAAATAGTTATAACAATGGTCTTTCCAACGCTAATGTGTGGTTAATCTTTGCTTGGAAGGGAATCAATACAGTTTAGATGTGAAGGAGCTCCAGGGTAGGAATCAAATCGCTACTTTGCTGCCATAGAGAAAGCAAAAGGTGCCCCGTGGCCAGGCCTAAAAGTCAAAATGCACAATATCCAAGCCAGGTTATTCTGGCCCATGGGGTCAATCAACATTTCCACGAGCATTTTGTATGGAACCTATCCCCAACGCTGACCCTGGTGCTGAATAACAACAAATGATACAACTGTATGCTGCCATTTTGTTACATCCTACATCTACGGCATGAGATGGCTGCTTCACTCTGCTTCATGACTCAGCCAGCACAGAGTCAAATGGTTTTGGATAGGGGGAAAAAATTGAACTAGGAAACTGCTGTGAAACAAGATGCAGAATCATATAAAGGATCAAATCCAGATTGTAGGTTTCAGCATCTGAATTCAGACACATATCTCTGCAGCCCTACGTTTATGCCCCTGGCATTCTCCCAGATCATGTCCTGGAATTTCCATGACAACATTGCACTAGTGTTATTTGGGGTTTTTATAATTTCCAAACATGAAAAATGGGTATTATAATTTTCTGTAGAACTTACTACATTATTTCCTCCTATCCTCTAACTGCCCTCCCCACCATCACCATCAGTTCTGCCCCCTCTGGAGATGTAACTATATAAGCATCATTTGCCTTGGAGTTCTTGGCTGCAGGACAGAAGGTACTCATTGTTTGGCCCTGGATCTTGAGATTCAAGGGCTGTGTTGGAACAGGAAGAAGATCCTGCTCTTTGGCATAGCAAAAGCCAAGCATTAACACCAGTCCTGGGCAAGCTTCATAATGCCAGAGGTGCAATCATGCATATCTGCCTCCTCTTTTGCACCTTTTGAACCCTGAATATGTGGAAATGCTCCCTGAATTGCCTGGTTTGGGATCACTTGTCATTTTCTCATTATACTAACCTTTACTAAGAAAGCTTGCTGGGACATTAAGAATATTGTGAGCCAAGACACACACCAGGAGTGGGATTAATCTAAATGAGAATATTATCTGCACCAGCGGACGGAAGCTAAAAATATAGGACTGTGTTTAAGAAGCTTGTTTAACACCCAGTTCTATACACTCTCACTCTGACATCATTCTTAGCACTTGGCTCATTCTGAGAAATTTTACCCTTAACGCATTTAATTTAAAAGTACAACACAATATTACCTGAAATAAAATAACTTGTAAAACAATAATACGGGCATAAATCATAATGATGCTATTTTGATCCCTCCTTTGCCTCTTCTTGCCACCTTGACCAATGCACCTGTCCTTTAGATAGTCTTCATTCTGCATGTATATCGCTGTACAAATAGAGCACCAGGGCTCCCTCGCCAATCAAGGCTTCCCTTATTTGGGCAGCAGAGTTTGTTGTGATCCATAATTCTCACAATACTGTTGGCAGATTTGGCAGCATTCTTTGGGCCTGAGACACTGTATTTATTTATATCTTGTTTTGCTTTTTGATGATGATGATGATGATGATGATGATGATGATGCAGTCTTCTTTCTGATTCAAATATCATAAGAAGCTATAATGCGCTATGCTTGGTTTTAGCTTACGTTGATGCACAAACCCAGCCATTGCAGTGTATAACCTATGACTTACGGCCTGTGTAATGGCAAGTGCTGCTTGCAAGTAAGTACAGGCACACCCGCAAATGTAGCAGATTAGATACTCTTTGCATAACCTCCTGTATCCTTGCCTAGTCCTAGGGAAAACCTTTTAGGTGGGCTGCTATCATTTCACTTTTATTCCGACGAAATCAATTTCTGCACCATTTTTCAAAAGAAAGAAAGTGAACTCTCTTCCTGCCTCAGCTTCTTCCATTTGTGGTAGCTTAACAAAGTAGTCAGGACATGTTACAGGCTAAATTCTCTGTCATAATGAGAGTCCTGATTCTAGAAGAAGATACAACAGGGCTTATATTATGCAGATTAAGGATGAGGAAGCAAATGAGACAGTGGGAGAAAAAGGAAATATGATGATGACTGGCATTAAGTCAGTGGCTACTTTCTTAGGTAGGAATACACATTCTGCATACAATACATACAGAACAAAGTAGGAATCAGGATATAAAGGCGGAGTGCCGCTCAATTAATAAAATACTTCAGCAAAAGAATCCCAATCTTCATTTAGCTGTACTGATCCTAATGATCCTTCAGCTCTAGCACTGAAGATGTTACCTAGCTGGGTAACAAAACGTCTGCAAGAAAACAACCAAGCTCAGAGAACCCCAAGGACTCTACATTGCAACCCTGAACTACACATATTCTCTTCTATTGATCCTAACGACTATTGTCTTCTGATTCTCTGATCCTTCTTCAGGTTGAGAGAGTTTTCTTATCCAACCAGACTCTGGGAATAAATACCTTCTCTTCTTGCGATGAAGGACAAAAGAACAAAAGCAAAATAGAGCTGCTTCCTTCCCTTTTAAAAGCTCACCTGTGACAAACTGGAGAAAGAAACCTTCCAGAATAATGTAATTTAGCTTTCCTGACATGTTTTCAGATCCATTCAGGAAGTGGCTTGGCCCTCCTGCTGATTGATGACATTTGCACAAAATGAACTGGAAATAAGCCAGGACCTGACATAACCCAAACCACCCAACAACACCATGGACTGATTCACAAGGGGCTCCATTGGTTCCCATACAGACCTGACACTATATCTGTGAATGCCACCTTCAGCCTTCCTCAACCTAGTACCCTCTCAATTTGGAATATTTCAGAATATTGTCAGAGACAAATTCCTTAGCAGTGTCAAATGTTAAGTATATTTCTTGCATCTGACTTTGGGATTCTAGTTAAAAAGACATTGTACACCTGAATATTACTCATTTCCACCCTAGCTGGCCTGGGACAGACGTTAAGCAGTGCTGTTCCTGGCTTGCCATGAGCTTGTGAGATATTAGGAGAGAGAAAAAGGAAGGGCAGGAAAATGATACCTTTTTAAAGGAAATTACTTTCCTCCCTGTTGGAAGATCCCTGAACAAAAGGTGCAAGGTGTTTTGATTTTACAGCATTTATCCTTCCAAACTTAACCCCACCTGCAAGTCCAGTGGACATTTAATGTAAAATGTGAGGGCTTCCACCATTTCATTTTTTCAGTCCCTCCCTTTCCAACTTCATAAACTGACCTCCCCAATATTCTATAGGTTCTAGAGACTCATTGGTTGTTATATGTTTTTATTTAAAATAATTACTAGTTAGCTACCCAGGTTTGGCATTAGTAGGGATTTTACTACAGAAATGTGTGAATAATCAATGTAGAAGAGCTGTATTTTAACATTCTTCCTTTTGCTTGCAAATAAAGAAATAAATAAACAAACAAACAAAATGAATTATTTTACACTAGTTCTTTTGTAAACAACTTTTTGTAAACAACTGTTGTAAAAGTTATTTTACAACAACTTTTGTAAACAAATAAAACCATTCATTATTCCAGAATAAATGGTTTCAGGAGTGCAGTAATTAAGCCTTTATAGACTGGGGCTAGATATTTTTGAGCATGGAATTAAATACAAATAGTTTCTGACTTCATTTAATGTGAATGACTATTAGGATAAGCTAAAAAAATGTAAACTATGTATAGCAAGAATTCTCTTACTTGGCACCCCTCAGATGTGCTGGTCTTTAAGCCTCATTATCCCCAGGAAGATGTCCAGAGTCCATGCAGAGTGGAAATGATGGGAAATATAGTCCAACTTACTTGGAGACTGCCAAGTTAGGGAAGACTATATGCAAAGAGTGAACCAAAATAAAAGGTTGGTTCTTCCTCGTTCTTGTCTGGCAAAATGCAGGTAATAAAACACTTGTTTTGTCCTTTGTTCAGCAGAATATTTCTGTTCCTCTGCATTTTCTACTTCCCAAACCCTACAGGACTCCAAGAAATGGAAATTAAGTAATTGCTCTTTGCATCAAAGTTGACCAAATCACTTTCATTTAAATGTCTCCTTTCCAGCCAGACATGGAAAAATGGTGCTTAGCAAAGATCCCAGTTTCTTGTCATATTAGAAAAACTATATCCAAAATACACATTTTCCATTTATTATAAAAGCATAATAGAATAGTTATCCAAATAGTCTGTAATTCTGCCAAGCATAGAAAGTTTCTGTTTCAAGCTTTAGGTGTTCATTCAAATAAAAATTGAGTTCTATTAGCCACATTCCTATCTAAAGTTGCAGGTACTATTTAGGCCACTGAAATAAATCCTGATTGCAAAATTTAAAATAGCCTATAAACACAATATCCTATGGAGTTAAATGTATCTGTCAGTCAATTTGGATGCCTTTATTTTGGAGTACAACAAATAGTATTGGTATATTCAGCTGGCCTGTAGTCCGCTAGCACCGTGTCCTTAGGTGAACTGATACATCTTCAGATATTTGTCCTTAAATGTGGCAGCAAAATTTGTGCGACAACCTAAGCCAATGTATTGTTCAGTTTTGATTTAGCATAATGTGGCAACACAGTCATTATGGTTTGTAAATCACTGTTTAAAGTGTTTTGTGTGAACCAAATTGCTGTAGTTACACAAATCATGATTAAAACAAGCCATGCTTTAGCCTAATGCTCACTGTGACAATGCAGTATTTTTCCCAAGACAACTACAATTTTACCTGGCAAAACACAGCCTTTTTATCCTCTCCAGAGCCCCCACCCCCACCAGTTGCCATTTCTCCACCTGGGGATCCTCAGATCACCCTTACTTTGCTATACAGCATCTTCTTCTATCACTGCCCTTTTCTCTTCCTCTTGGGCTCCTTCAATTACTCACAGTATCTAATTACAACAAGTGAGGAAAGAACAAGTTTTTATTCCTTCTCCATTGTGCATGCAAATTCAGACTTAAAAAAAAAATTCTGATCTACGCTGTACAGTTTTCAACATCTCAGTAACAGGACATGTCTTAAACTTTGCATGTCTTAAAAATTACTCCTAGTATAGAGCAGGGGTAGCGGAAAGTGGTGAATAATATATGTTGATAGATCCTGGGCTGATTTAATTCCCAGGTGTCTGAAAACTACACCTGACAAGTTTCCTTCTAAATTAGGTTGTTGAAAACAGAACTCTGGGCTCGGGAAAAACCTAGAGTGGATTTGGATAAGGAAGGAAGTTGGAGTCAGTTGTGTTTTCTTAAAACTGATCAGAAATTCCTGGGCTGACCATGTGCTCAAACTCACCCTTCCTTAATTCCAAACTCCTGTTCACCAGCTGGAGGGATATTTTGCATATCTAAGAATATGAATGATAGCCCTTAGGTTTCACAAGGCTAAGACTGCTCACCCTACAACAGAGACTCTGCCCTCAGAACTGGAACTTGTCCCAGATTGGGAGAGGCTGTCATTTGGTGTCAGCTGAAAAACCTTGGTGGCCAAGGACCACAGAGAGTAGCAATCACGATATCAGGGAAGGAGCTTTCTAGGGAGTTCGTTTGGGTTTAGGAAGGCTTGGGGGGGGATGTATTAAACTTAAATGAAGGTTTTCGTTTTTCTTTTTTTCCCCTCTATGCAAATAGTGGATATTTTATGGAGAGAAGTACAAAATTATAGGATTGCCTCCCACTTGAAATCGCCCGAAAGTTTCCCTCTGTTTCGTTATCGCTCGTTCCTGAAATCCATTCAGAAGGAAACGGTGGGTAGAAGCGTTGCCTTTTCATTGGCAATACAGGAGTCATCTCTCCGGAAACAGCCACAAATCCATCACCCTCCAACTTGGATTTCTGCAGCAGAGCAGAAGTTACACCCTCGCCTACAGAACAGGTCTCGACCGCTAAAGAGCCAGAAGGCTCGGGTAAGCGCTCCCTTCGGACGAGGCCCCACGGAAAAGAGCCACTGCAACCGGTGTGTGTGTGGGGGGGCGCCCTTCGTAGGACGCCGTGGCCTGGCGCTACTAAGATTGCCGAGCTCTCGCGCGCTTTTCCGCGGCTGCCCACCCTCTGCTTGCCAGCCGCTCCGTGGGCAGCAGCAGGAGCAGTGGGGTCAGGCAGACGCGGGCTGCGCGAGCCGTTCGAGGGACCACACGGCACTTGGCGCCTGCGCCCTAGGCCCAAAACCCAGTTGCTCTTGCGGGGCCCGGAGGCCTCGGGCTGTGGCCGCAAAGCAAGGAAAAGCCCGCTTGCTCCGCCCGGGCGCAGAACCCCCAGGTGCAGGCATTGAACAGGGTTGAGAGGCGGAGGAGAGGGACTCGTCGGCCGCTTCTCCTCCACGCTCTGGTTCATCGCGGCCGACCCCCCACCTTCCCGGTTCCCGCAACAACGGATGAAAGAAACTCCTGCGCATGTTGCTAGGCGGGCTGGGGGAGGCTCCGCTCGTGACTCGTAAGCCTGCACGGCGTCGGGAGACGCAACTTTCCCCCTCGGGAGGGACTTTTTTTCTCTTGCTGCGGGGCGGGGGGCAACCTTCTGGGGAAACTCCGGGGGGGCGGTATCAAAGAAAAGCAATGAAGTTTTAAGGCAAGGGAGTGGGAGGAGGGCCACATGCAGCCTCCCCCCCCCCCTTTTGTGCGAGCGTCTGTATGATGCAGAAAGAGTTTGCAGCAGCAGGAATATAAGAACGGCATGGAAATAAGAGAGTATAACAGCGAGTACAATAGAGCGAGAACCTGGGCAAGGGTCGCCCGTCAACTTGCAAAGAGCTGGCACGTTAAGACCATGAAGTTGTTTGGCTTCTTAAATGGCCGAGGTACAGACTCTAACCCCTGCCATTCTTGCTTGCATTATTATTAACTCCATTGATTGCATCCACTTCAATTTCCTATAAGGCTTCTTGGCCCCCCAATGGTGGTAAAGCCTTTCGAACTTTCTCTCCCCCTCCTTCAAATAAATTCAGCTTTTAAGGTGCTGTTGGTAGCTTGCTTTGAAATTGTTCTGCAATCCACCAACAATCTGCAAGCATATTTCCTCATATTGACCAAGCCCCTATTGAACACAGGCACAGGACCATACCGAACTTACTCAGAGTTTTGTACATTTATATTTGCTTTAAAACTGTGAGGGGAAATATAGTGCATTTTGAAGCACTGAGATTCTCTCTCTCTCTGCATTTACTTATTGAAAGTACCAACTTCAATTTCAGTCTCATAAATATCAATTAAGGAGTATACCTGTCCTGGTAGCACTATTCTTCAGGTCCCAAACTTTTCACGTATAACATTTTATAGCAATATGGACATTTTCTATCTATAAATTCTCCCTTTTAAGAAATGTATTTTGCTAAACTTCTTTGACTCTCGCCATCTCTTTCCATGATTCTGTTACCCTTTACGAGTCCCTTCTCTTATCCTATATTCTGAGAATTTGGACATGAAGATAAAGGTATTTGGGGATGGGGTGGGGGGGGGTGGAGAAAAAAAATAAGTACAGACTTTAGTTCACTTTTAAATCTTACCACCCAGAAGGTGAAAATAAAGTACAGGAGGAGTACATTTGAATATCCACTGCTGTGGGAAAAAATTAAAATGAGATAAACATAAGGGATATAGGGTGAAAGTATATTATAATGCTTTACCTGGACATGGTAATCTCAGCTTGAGGGCTCTGGGATTTCTCCAGCCCCAGTTTGGTGAAGATACCCACCAGTACCATGATGGCCACCACACCACAGATAATGTATACAATCATGTTGGTCTTGTCCCTGGTAGGATTCTGAGGAGTCTCGTCCACTCGAGGTGGTGGTTGGCCTGTGTTGACCCATTCTGGTGTCTCATAATTTGAACAACCACTTTGATCAAGTCTTCCACTTGTGAACTGGCAGCAGAAGCGGTAACCACAGGTCCCACAGCAAAATTTGTAGATCCCTGAATTGCAGTTAAATGGAGGATCCCACTGGCCCATCACATCATAATAACCAAGGCACCGATCTCCCCCAGGGATGGACTCTGTGGGGGCTACAATTGTGTCCTCTAAAATGGGACCCAATGTGGTATTGCCTTTGACCTCTACCTGCACTTCTGACTCACGTTTCTGAGGATTAAGTGTTCCGGTCCAAACCTGTCCTGGGTCCATCAGAACTAGGCAATAGAATCCAAAAATGCACCGTTCCATCTGTATGCCACTCCAGCTCACCATTCAAACTGCTTTCTCTTTCCAAGACTAACTTCCACAATGGAGAAAACCTTGTTTTGTTTAGAAATGCAAGAAAGAGGATGTTTTTAAAAATCCCAGTCAAAAACTAGCAAACAGAAAGATAATATATTTCTTTGTAAGCCACTTCTAGTGGAGAAGAGATAGGTCCACCCCTCGTTTTTTCTCCAAAGCAAACGGCACAATCAAAACAAATCTTCTAGTCAAGAAAAAAAAAAAAGTAGGATGGGTGGGAGTGTGGTTGGAAGTTGAAAAAAAAAGCAGGGGATGAGAGTAGGAGAAGAAATCAATATAATGTGTAGTACCGTCAGAAGATAGCCTCACAATTTCTTGCACAATCCCAAAAGGTGGAAGATACGCAGTCCTCCTCCTCCTCTTCTTTCAGTAGCAAATATTGGGCTTCTAATTTCGTTTGAAAAGCTGCACTGAAAACCCTCATGGACTATATTCTCATCTTGACTCGAACCAAATTCTGAAAGCAGCCCTTCCCTTTCTTCTTCCTTCTGTCCCCTTTCTCAGAGACACTGTGCTTTCTGGAAGGGAAAAAATCCTTTGCACCACTGAGAAGGGAGGGATTATCAGAAGAGAAAGAAAGAAAAAAAAGGAGGGGTGGAGGGGAAGAGAAGGAGAGAGAGTATAGGAGGAATGAAAACAGTTCTTACTCCTTTTTGAAGTCAGACCTACTATTGCCTGACCATTTCCAAAGCAGCCCAGAGAAGAGTCTTCTCCAGGTTAGCATCGTCCATGCAGAATCCTGGCTAAGAGCCAGAGGCTGTTCCCATCAGGCCAGGTTGGATGCAAGAGGATGGCAACAGTGACTGTGCCCAGTGGTGCTAGTGCAGAAGGGTGAAGAGCCAGTGAACTGCTGGCCAGTTTCTCCTCTGCCTGCCTCTTCCAGGTGGTGTACTAGGTAGAGGAGAAACTGGCCAGCAGTTCACCAGATTAGTCCTTCACAGGCGCAGTTATTTTATGAAAGGGACAATAGCTGTGCTTAAGAAAGAACTCTGTCTGGCAGCATGACTATTGCTCTGTCATGTTTGAGGACAGGATTGTAAAAACACTTTTTTAAAAATCTTTTGTCCCCCATTTGTAGATTGACTGTTGCTAAAGTAAAAGCCAGGTTTTGGATCCTCCTTTTAGGGCTACTCTTAGAAGTATGGATATGTATGTGTATATGAGTAAGGAGACAGAAGAAATAATAGGCACTTGCCTATACAGACTTCCCTTCTGCCCAGAGACTTTGTTGTATCTACAGTATAGCTTTTGGGCTAACTACAAAGGGAAGAGCAGAGCTGCTATGCAGTATCATAACAACCAAAGAAATAGTTTCTTCCAATTTCTTCCTTGACTTTATTATATGAATGTAATATATAGATAGGCCACTTTCCTAGCATTTGGAGCAGTATAAAAGCAGGTATTAAAGCCACAGGAGAATCATATAGGTTGCCAAATAATAACCTTGCAATGCATTTTGAGAACATTCCCCAGTCTATTTCTGGATAATAGTTGCAATGAAAAAGGGGTGCCTGATCCTTATTCTTATTTTCTCTCTGCAGAATATTGTTTCCAGGATATATATCAGAAAAAAAATCCCAAGCCAAATGTAAGTTTTAAAAAATGAGTAGAATTTTCTATTCGGTTTTTATTCTAGCAAGGCTCAAATAGAATTTTAAAATGGAAGCTTTGTTAGAATAGTGGCCAGAATAGTCAGAATAGATGGAAGGATAACTTCAATCTAGGGAAAATGCATAAATTAAACATTTATCCACTTAATATATATAATTTTTATTGAAAAAGAAGTTTGTATAGGATTAAAAACAGAAACATAAAAAGAAAATTAGAAAAGAGAAAAAGATACGAAAAGATAAAAGAAAAGGTCAAAGAAAGAGAAAGAAAAAAAAAAATTAAAGAAGCGACTTCCGATCTTCTTTGTAGCAGTTACAAATGTGGTTATTACCATTTCCACTCTCCCAAATTACATACCATGGTTCCCTTCTTCCCATAAACAAGCCTTTTTAATTGGTAAATCCCAAAATCACCAATTCATTTTTGTCCATTTTCAGCAAAAAGACTATAAAGAGTTTGCAGTCTTTTATAAAAGTAGTTATTGTTCCTTCCTAATCAAACAGGTCAATTTAGCCATTTCAGCAAGTTCTACCATCTTCATATTCCACCCCTCCATTGTGGGTATTTCTGTATTTTTCCATCTTTGTCCATATAGTAGCCTTGTTGCAGTTACTGTATATAAAACTAATCGTCCATGAGTCTTTTCTTAAGTCCTTAAGTTCTAGTAAAAAAAGCTCTGGTTTCAACTGAATATTAAGTTTTAAAATTCTCTGCATCATCATATATATTTGTATCCAGTATTTATTTGCTTTTTCGCAAGTCCACCTAGCATGGTTAAAATGTCCCTTCATGTTTTCGTTGTCACAAGATACTGAGGACAGGAGTGCAAAGCCACCAGGAATGAAATTTAGTTCCACTCCTGGCCTTGTCATTCCAAGAGGTCCTTTAGCTAGTACTATAATAAGCAGCAAAAAATAATTCTCTTTTTTCTTCCATGGGGGACTTAATTGCAAAAGTGCCCTGTAAAATAGCCTGTCTCTTTGGGGGGGGTGTGAGATTTTAACAGCTATAGGTAAAAGACCAGCTTTAGTAATACTATCCTTCAAGACACCACATCTTCTTAATTGTAACAGTCATTATTTAATGCCATCCTGATGAGATAAAATGGAAATAACTGTCTGCTAATGAAGTATTCAACTTACAGTAACCTGTGATGAAATAACTGAGTGACCAAAGCATGTTGAAAGATGCTTTTAGGTGACTCATACTAGGCTGTAAAAAATCTACAAGAAATGGATGTTCCAACAGTCCATTGCCCATGCAACCAGCTCACACAGCATAAATGGTCCAGCAGTCAGTCACTGGAAATAAGGCAGCCAGTTGCATAAGAGTCCCATAAATCTAAGGCTGCAGCAGTTTTCCTTTCTCCAGCTTCTGATTTTTACATCAGGGATGAATAAGAAGTCATTTGGAATTTCACATTAGACCTCTGGATAATTTTCAGTTTTTCCCCCCAAATCATTTAACAACAATACTAACAAAATAACTCTTTTCCACCTGCCCACTGAAAAGTTGAAATGAAGGAAGACCCGTGAGCTCTATTGCTTTCTAGTATTGAAAACAATTCTGGCCTAAGGATGACTTAATTGTGTACTTTTGCACCAAGGTCAATTGATGGATGTCAGGGTTCAAAAAAAAAAAAAAATGCTGGAAATCTGAAATATATCCATCCCATTTGAAACAATCAAACGAGCTCTTTTGAACCATTTCTTCCTCAAGAGCAACCATCCTCACAGCGAGTTAGCTGGCACTGTAGCCTTCCCTAGATGGAACACTCTAGGGCCATTGGGTTATTAGAGTACTTCAGTTGCTGTAACAAAAGGAAATGTATGGGAGTAAGCAAAGATAGTGAGCTCTTGGATTTGTCTTTTTCTTGAATTGTATTTAAAAACTTAGATTTAAATTATTTTTTTTCTAATGCAAGATGGAGGAAGGGGGTGCAGGCAGGTCTTTTGAAGCATGGCTGGCTGGGGAATTCTGGCAGTTGAAGTCCGCACATCTTAAACTTGCCAAGTTTGAGAAACACTGCTATAGACAATGTTAGCGATGAAGAGACAGCAGGCCCTGAAAAGACTGGGGACTCCAGCAAACTTTCTGGAGTTGGCCAAAGAGTTAGGGACTAAGCATACTGTAGTAGGATTGCCAAATAATAATTGGATTTATTACATCAAATACATTAATGATTAATCTAACATAGGCTTCAACCAGGTATAGGCAGTGAGCTCTCCCTAATTTCCACTCAGATGAGTCTCTTTTGCTAAAGGCTCTTCATCTGGGAGTCAGCCTCTAAGCAATAATACCAATATGCTACCTTGCTTTGAATTTAATTGTTGATATCTAATTGTCTCTCCATGGAATATAGATATCTTATTATCTTGTCTTGATGCTTTTGAGCATTCTATGCGGTTGGGAATCTGCAGAAGGGAAAAGGGGACAAATTAAGAAATGTATGTGATGGTGTCATCATGCAGATGTTGTGACATGTACTTGCATGAGATGCAAGGGCATAATTGAAGCATTTACATGGTGACATTTAGCTTCATTGTAATCTGCCGTATGTGCCATTATGCACGCAATCATGTAAGAAACCTTATGTGAACATGCAAACAGATGGTGAGCCAGATGATAATTTGATAATTATGTTTTAAAGCAACTTTCTCTCAACCTGAAAATACTTCCTATCTGCAAGAGAAGAAGGAAAAACTCTTCCACAGGCATATCAACCCAGTGCTAATTTTTCTGTCAAAAGCACTAAAACACTTTTGAGAATATTAACAGCCCTCTTAGCTCAGAAACTTTGAATAATACAGAGCAAAAGAATCCAGTGTGAGCCAGTTCAAAGAAGAAAGGCAGAGCTTCACCCAGAGCTCCAGGGAGCAAAGGAAGGCATAATGCACCAGGTGGATTATGGCTAATGAATAGGCAAGGAAATCTTGAAATGAGACCTGGTCTCTCTGCTCCCATCCTCAAAGCCAGCTCTATTCATGTCATTTCTTGCATCCTTGCTAAAGTCCAGTGGGGCTGTAAAAGATGGGCTTAGCAGCTGACTAGTGGTTCAATGACCCATTAGTTTTGTTAGCTTCCTTCTTTCCACTGTCAGTACCTGCAGGCTGTATAGAAGAACAAGCCTCCCATCCTGCACTTCGCTGTGCAATACTACACTACAGGGGCACATTTCTTTCTGATTCCAGCTGGTAATCAGTTTATACCCTGAAGCGTGGGGATTAATAGCTCTTGTTTCATTACTTTCTGCTGACCTAACACTCCCCAGCCGGTTTCACATAGACGATACCATCCTTTCTTCCTGTTTCTTAGGAAAGCGGTTAGGTTGTGTTGATGGTGCAGTGCAGAAAGCTAGCTGATGAATATTCGCATGAATCTAGCCCTTTTGCCAGGATCAACTCTGACTTTTCAATTTAGCCTCTTTTTTTCCTTTCTCTTTTTCTCTTTTCCAATCTAGCTTTCTAAAACTAGGCTAGTTGGATACGCATTTGGTGGACTGCAGGGTGCCATTTCTTTCTCCTTTGTCTTCCAAATCTGTGCGAACCTTTTCCAGTCTTACCATTTTTAACTATTACAAGTTGCCTTCTCAGGTTTCAGTATCACTGGGGTGAAATAATGAAGGCCTATTTGGTTTTGTTTGTTGAGATCAAACGTCTGCCAATTCTAACAATAGGTAGATAATAATTGATTTCTCTTATAAGAAAACTTTAACAGTGATATTTGTATTTCATAGAGAAAGCATTAAATACTTCTGTTAAACAAGACAAAACAACATAGTTTGCCACTCCATATCGGCCTACTGTGCAATTAATTCCCTTTTAGGGAGTATTTCAGGATCTTTTACTTAGGGCTGATCTGCTCTTCCTGCTTGCCCCGGTATGAAAATAGATCACCTACCTATTTTCCTGCTTTGGGAGAGCAGGAACAGATGACATCATCCTCAGTCTGCCCCTAACCTGTTGGGAAGGTGACCTTCACCCAGGTTTTCTTGCTGAGCACCCAAGGGAGTGTTTTCCCTCCTCCTCGATGCAAGCAGGGCCGTCTGCCCTGCTTGCTGCCTTTCACTGTTTCTCACCCCAAGGTCTCCATTCACGGGACTGGTGTGTGCTTGGCAGGCATGTCCCCAAGTCCCTGCTTTCAGTCTTCAGTGGCCATTTGGTGCTGCTGGCTGCCTGACAGGAAAGCCCAGACCTTTATTTTTTTCCCCTGGCTTCAGTAATAGAATGGTGAAATGCTGGATAGTTCTTCGTTTTTTAACAAGTTCAGTAGAGGAATGGTAAAATGCTGGCCATTCCTTTTTTTTTTTAATAGATTCAGCCCAGGAACTTTGAAATGCTGGCCTTTTCCTCCTATTCTTCCTTTTCTTCTTCCTGGATGAAATTGACAAGAGTGCTGCCAAGTTTCCCCTTCCAGACCCCAAGTGATAGGAAGAAATGGAAAACCGTTGCCATTGTTTCCTCACCAGTCCTCAAAAGACATGCCCAGAGAAGAGAAGCAATTGCCAGTGGTGGTCCTAGCGTGGCTGGGAGAGGAAAAGAAGCACGGGAACCCACTGGTCAAGCACCTTGGTAACCGTTGTCTGGATAGCACACCTGGCCGTCACTGTGGCCAAACAGGAGGAAGTGGGGGCAACTGGGAAAGCCCTTCTTCAGCTGGTGTAATGGGCTGTGAGAATAACCTTGGGAGACAGGAGGAAGAGCTGCAGCGTAGACAAGGGTCTGATAAGAGAAATCTGAGCCCAAAGGAGGGATGGGGTGGAGACAGCGTCTCAGAAGGGACCCTCCCTAGGTCTCTGGAAAGTAAAGGCAGGGGAGGGGGGAAGTGCTTTCAGACTTGCAAGGTTCTGTTACTGTAACCTTACAATAAAGGTAGTGTTAGTACTCATGGTTTTGGTTTCCTGTCTGGACTACCTCGAAGGGCTGACAGTTTTTTTTCAGTTGGTTTATGCATAGGAGACAAACAGCTGAAAGCTGTAGTGTGGAAAAACCTAAGGGGTCATTTCTGTATATGATATTGAAGTATTTTCCTCCCTCTGGAACAGAAATTGAAGCCAAAATGTTGGCAGCTTACATAGAATGGATAGTCAGTTGACCAAAACCAATGATTAATCAGGCTGTAAATTATATGTTTGCTTTTTATATCTGTTTCTGCCCATAAGATACTGAGCTCAATTCTCTGCATGTACATCTGGAAGTAAGTCCCACAGAGCGGTACAAGGAAGGGGAAATTCTTTGCCTCCAACTGAAATACTTGTACTTTTCCTCTACACTTTAATTCTAAAATGGGTAGAAAATTTAAGTCAGTTCTTGTGAAAAAGGATCTTTTTTAATTGGACGTATATGGACATAGTTTAAATGATGATATTACTGTTAGATAGGAAATTACTCTCATAACTTCCAGTTTCCATTTTGGGACTGGCAACAGCTACACTGGAGAGCACGTAATGTATGAGTTTATAGAAAATTTCTTTGCATACTTCTGTCTGTCTAAATAAGGTTATATAAGAGGTGATACATGCCTGCAAACAGCATGTGGCAGGCAGTGATGGGTGGCCAGCAGCCGAAAATGCTCTGCTGTATTTTTGTAGAAGCCACAGTTTCACCTCACAGGGAGTTGTAAAAAAGGTACATTTCTATATTGAGCAAATTATTGTTTTAAAACTAGGTTCATTGTCATTGCACGTAGAGATCTTAGTAGGCAGGAAGAGAGGAGAGCTTTTTTATTGTTTTAATTATAGAATGGAAGATATGGAGAGCCTGAATCTGTAAATTCCATCCCCTACTCCACCTTCTTTAGTTTCAGTACAACTGTGATTTTGCTAGAGTTGTCTAAAAAATATAACTAAAGTGGCCATTACAAAGGGCAGAAGCGCCAGAACTCTTGTGCCAATTAATTTGGTCACTAACCCAGGTCAAGGAGATTCCACACCAGGCACAGGTTTTCATTCGTTCTTTACAATATTATGCCACCCAGGAGTCACTTGCTGAGATGGGCGGCATACAAATTGAATAAATAATAATTATTATTATAATTATAATTATTAAAGTAAATAAATAAATAAATAAATGTATCCAAATGACTAACAATTCCAGTGCTATCCCTTATCCCAGGTCATGATTTATGTGGTCTGATCCCACTGTTTTCCTCCTGGCAGTCACAAAACCAATACGATAGTGAAGAGAATCTGTACAAGATCTGGGTTTGGCTAAGAATTGCTAGTGAGGAAAAGCTCTAGGCATTCAGTGTAGTATTGCCATGATTCATTCACTCTCATTTTATGGGGCACGCTATCATCCAGTGTTTATTTCTTTTGTTTGTTTGAGTCACAGAAAGTCTGCTCTTTTCAGAGTAATGGAAGAGTAGCACACAATCTCTACAAGAATGGATGCCTTTTATACCCCTCTTCCACCTTTTTAAATGGTCTTGGCTTTGAGATAGGCAGTGATATATTGAGAAAGAGAACTCTTGCAGTATGTTATAATGCTTATGGTGTATTAAACTAGCTCATACAATTCTTCCATGCGAGGCCTGGAAAGAAGTTTAATGGGGAACTCTAGCTACCAAAAAAAAGGGGGGGGATTCTGCCACTTTTTCTGCTAAGTCTGTATTTATTATTTACTTTACTTCTACCTCCTCCAAGACAACCTGTACAATAGACATAGCTCAATACAGACAGATATTTTATCTTCACAATAATCCTGTGAGATGGATTAGAATAACAATGTGGCTCAAGGGGATTTTGGGCTAAATGGAGATATACAACTGTCCCCCCTCGTATAATTATTTTAATTAGTACACTACACTGGTTGAGAGGAGGACTGGTTTTGCTAATCTGTTTATCCACCATGCTGGCTGTGAAAATTTTCATTTATGAAAGCCCATGCCCCATAGGCCAGTCTTGAAAGTACTTAAACTTGAAGATTCACCCACAAGGTCATTAGCTAAGGTCTCAGCATCCTTCATTATTTTCTGGACACTATAATGAAGAAGGACAAGGTTGCTGCATTTTAAGATAAAGAAACATTCCAGGATAAAGAAGGCATATCCCTCCTTCTCTCCCCTCACAAATATCATCTCATCTACTACAGCTCTGTATTCCGAATGCAGACTCCATAAGTTCACCCATTCCTTCAGTAGGAGTTCAAAGGTAACACACAATGGAATTGTAAATGTGTGAGGCAATAGTCTATTATGGCCTCTTTCCCAAGTGTAATCTACACATTTTGCAGAAAATCTAATTTGTCTCATAGTCTCATGTTCTGTTCATATGTTATAAAATCCAGAGCACTCACTGCTCATAACATGTGAATGGAGCTTCAGGGTCTTCACCATTAGCCTTGGAACTCCTTGTCAGTATAATGGGAGTTTTAATTTCGGTTTCTGGTCCTTGAATATCTGGTCAAACTATGAATATAGTAGAACTAATTTAATCCTATCCTCTTCATGGTAAACTGCAAGCAAGATGACACGACTGTTCAGTACCCCCGCCCCCACCCCTTCTCTATAAGTCATCAACATTGCAAATTTCTTAGCTTTGAGAAAGACTTGGAAGAACCTGTTTGGATATACTTAATATGCACCAAATAGGAGCTAGGAAGCACTCTGAGAAAATGCTCGTAGTTCCTTATCATCTTGCCTGCCCCAGCAGGGTGAAGCTGCTCTGAAGGTTTTATATTCCCATAATAACATTTTAAGGAATATTTTTTCCATTGCGCTTAGCAGCAGTGTGAGCAATATAATTAACCTGTAAATTAACTCACAAAACCTATTGCTCTAAATTATTCTGAAGATGTATAGTGTACCATCTCACACCTTTCATCTTTCGCTTTTAGTGCCAAAGTTATTTTTTCCCCCACAACAGGGCTGTAACAGAGAGGCAGACAAAGATATAAAAGAAGGTGAGAAAGTCAAGGGAGAGGGAAAAAATCCTGCTTTCATCACTTTGCCTTTAGCCTACAAACTCTGAAAAGGTTGAAATTTTTCAGGAAATAATGTCTGATTATTTTTGCAGAGGAAAGGGTGGGGTGGGCATGAAGTTGCTCCTCTTGAATTGGTTGGAGAATATCAGTTCTACCCTTGAGACTGTTCGGCATGATGGACTCTCCACTTTTGTTCCATGTTAAGACAATGTAGGATGGTGGAGTAGGATGATGGATCCATCCTTGTGGAGTCCTTGGGGTTCTCTGAGCTTGGTTCTTTTCTTGCAAATGTTTCATTACCCGGCTAGGTAACATCTTCAGTGCATTACTTAGCTGGGTAATGAAACGTTTGCAAGAAAAAAAGCAAGCTCAGAGAACCCCAAGGACTCCACAGTTCAACCCTGAGCTACACGTATTCACCTCTGTTGGATCCATCCTTATTCGAAGTTCTCCTCACAAACAGAGCAGGGCAGTCTACAGAAGGAGGGTGGATATAAAGAAGGGGTGGGCTTTTGTAGCTGCCTTTTTTTTTTTTTTACACACATACCCTGCAAATACCCCTGAGAGAGAGAAAGAAAACCACTCCCTAGGTTTTTTAATCTGTTCCTGCAGCCCCCTAGGATAAACTCTGCAGTTGTGTAATTGAACAATTTGGGGCCAATCATATGCCTCCCTGATGGTATGGCATGATGGATAAGTATCTGCCTGTATTTCTCAGCATTGAGGACACCACTGATCCTGACCAAATCTCCAACTCCATTTGCAGAAATGCAGCCCCAGACTTGCAAGGAACCTCCACCATGCTTCACTGTTGCCTGTAGACACTCATTATTGTACCGCTCTCCAGCCCTTCGGCAAACAAACTGACTCCTGCTACAGCTAAATATTTCACATTTTGACTCATCAGCCCAGAGCACCTGCTGCCATTTTTCTGCACCCCAGCTCCTATATTTTCGTGCATAGTTGAGTCGCTTAGCCTTGTTTCCACATTGGAGGTATGGCTTTTTGGCTGCAATTCTTCCATGAAGGCCACTTCTAGCCAGACTTGTCCAGACAGTAGATGGGTGTACCTGGGTCCCACTGGTTTCTACCAGTTCTGTGCTGATGGCACTGCTGGACATCTTCCAATGTCAAAGGGAAGTAAGCATGATGTGTCTTCCATCTGCTGCATTAAGTTTCCTTGGCCAACCACTGCGTCTACGATCCTCGGCATTGCCTGTTTCTTTGTGCTTCTTCAAAAGAGCGTGAACACATCTTGAAACCCCAGTCTGCTTTGAAATGTTTGCCTGGGAGAGACCTTGCTGATGCAGTATAACTACCTTGTATCTTGTTGCTGTGCTCAGTCTTGCCATGGTGTATGACCTGTGAGATGAAACTGTCTTCCACAAGCTCACCTTAGTAGCAGAGTTTGGCTGTTCCTCACCCAGTTTTAAGCCTCCTACATAGCTCTTTCTGTTTCAGTTAATGACTGTGTTTCAACCTACATATGAAATTGATTATCATTAGCACCTGCTTGGTATAATTGGTTAATCATACACCTGACTCTAATCCTATAAGATCCCTGACTTTGTGCAAGTGTACAAAGTGTGCAGGTATAAAAATTGATGCTGGTTTGAAGCCAAGGGGTAGTCACACCAAATATTGATTTGATTTAGATTTTTCTTCTGTTTGCTCACTTTGCATTTTGTAAATTGATAAACATAAACAATTACAATATATATTTTTGAAAGCATTCTTACTTTACAGCATTTTTTTCACACCTGCCTAAAACCTTTGCACAATACTGTATACAACTGGATACCATCAGCATCTTGATGATACTTTAACCTAAACCAATGGATGACTTCCCTCAGCAGGATGGGGGAGAGGATGAAGACTTGGGGCACCTGAGGGCTTGATTTCACCCCCTCCCACAATCATTAACTGGACATGTTTGCTTAGGCACTACTGCAATATGGTGTCCTCTACGCCTAATCTTACAGGTGATCCTATTAGACAGTCAAGAATATTGAAGGCTGCTGAGAAGTTCAGGACAAGGATGGCTGAACTCTCTCCACTTGGATCCCACCATTATTCAATAATAGCAACCAATGCAGTTTCTGTTCTGTACCAAGGCCTGAATCCTGACTACCAAGGGTCCAGATAATCTGCTTCTTCCAGAGTCAGTTGTAATTATTATCCCACCACTTTCTCTATAACCTTCCAACAAAAGGGGAGGTTACATATAGGCAGGCAATTATCCATTAATGTTGGAACTAAGCAAGCCCTTTGAAGAAGGGGCGAACTAGCACTCTTTCAAGGTCACCAACATCTCTTTTGCAAGAAGTTAACTACAGACAGGATCCAACTTCTTATCACCTCAAGACATTATCTTGCCAAATAATCAGACTTTGTCCATCTGATTTCCAAAATGACCAGCCAGATAGTCAGTCCAAACTAGGCAGATCTTCCAGCCCATCCCTCCTAATAAGATGGGTCACTTTAAATACTGCATCTGATCAGTGGAGTGACCACATTGTTTAGTGATGGAAATTCTGGTCCCAATTACCATTGTTAACCAAGGACTACCTGTATTCCCTTTTTAGTTTCTGTCTTTACCAGCTCCATTTCTCTTTTATCCACCTCATAGCTTACCATAACTCACCAATTGGAGTAATATATCTATTAATACATTAATAATAGCTTAAGCAGCATGCTTCCTCTGAGCTACTATACTCATGACTTCTCTGGTGCCATCTTGCTGAAGCTGCAGGGAATTGGCATTCAGCACCATCTGGGAGCTGTAGGTTGTCCAGCCTTGCTACAGAAAAAGCTGCTATCATCAGCAATTTTATTTTTATTTATTTAGAACATTTATATAGCTGCTCATCTCACAAAAATGTGACTCTGGGTGGTGTACAAACATAACCAGTTAAAAACTACACAACAATCTAAAAACAGACCAAATAAATACATAAAACCCAAGAATGTGGGAGAACAACCGTCACTGGGCCTCATACAGCTACCTTACAGCTCCCCATGGGATCCCTAAGGCTGATGAACAAAACTATGTTTTAAGGGCCTTCTGGAGGACTAACAGAGATGGGGCTAACCTTACCCCGGGGGGAATGATGTTCCAGAGGGCAGGGACCACAGCAGAAAAGGCATGGTCCTGTCAGATGGAGCTGCTTTGGAGATGGGACGCACAGCATAACCCTCCTGCCTGACCTGTTGGGAAGGGTAGATGTAATAGGGAGGAGGCGGTCACTCAGATAACATGGTCCCATGCCATGAAGAGCTTTAAAGACAAAACCAGCACCTTGAATTGCACCCAGAAGCAGATTGGCAACCAATGCAGCTCACAGAAGTGTAATGTGTACCCTCCTAGGGTCACACTAACTGTCTGCAGCCACATTCTGCATCAGCTGAAGCTTCCAGATGCTCTTCAAGGGCAGCCCCATGTCGAGCATGTTACAGTAATCCATCCTGGAGGTGACCAGGGCATGGGTGACTGAGTAGAGCCTCACAGTCTAGGAAGGGATGCAACTGGCACATACCATGAAGCTGTGCAAAGGCCCTCCTAGCCACAACTGCCAACTGCCCCTTGAGCAGAAGTCCTGAAGAAGACCCCCAGATTGTACACCGGGTCTGTCTAGGGCAGTGCCACCCCATCCAGTACCAAAGATGGTAAGGTCCCAGAACCTGGAGGCCCAAAACCCAAAGGTGCTCAGTCTTGCCAAGATTCAGCTGAAGCCTGTTGTTCCCCATCCAAACCCCTATAGCCTCCAGGCACTGGGACAAGACATCAACTGCATCACTTAGTTTGCCAGGGGCAGAGATGCAATACCTCACCCCATGGTGACAGATGATCTTACTTAGCAGCTTCATGTAGATGTTAAATAGGAGTGGAGAGAGTACCGAACCCTGCAGAACCCCACATAATAAGAGTCAGGGCAGGACCTCTCACCCCCAATTAACACTGACTTGTACCACCCCCACAAAAAGGAAGTGAACCAGAGTAGTACTGTGCCACCCACTCCCAGCCCACAGAGCTGATCCAGAAGGATACCATGGTTGATGGTATTGAAGCCCGCTGAGAGGTCAAGAAGAGCAAGGACAGATGCACTATCCCTCTCCTGTTCCTGCCAGAGATCATCTAAAAACATGACCAATGCCATCTCTGTCCCATGTCCAGGCCTGAATCCTGACTGAAAGTGGTCCAGATAATCTGCTTCATCCAGGACCCACTGAAGCTGCTGCACAGCCATCTTCTCCATAACCTTCCCTAAATAGAAATTCAGTACAGAGGGATCTGCAAAATATTTAATTGAAGATGGGAATAATTGAATTTAAGATCTCCAGTTCTGTTCTATAGCTGATCAACACCTTCAAAACTATTGACCCCACCTGCACAGGATTTGTAGGTTTGATACTGGAACCTAACCTTGTACATTCCAAAGTGTGTTGGACTGAACTCCCATCATCACTCCCCAGCACAGAAATCAGAAGGAAATCTCCATTCTTTTACTTGCAGTAACCCAAGTGCTGCTTGGGTTACTGTAGGGAGTAAGGATGATTATCTTGACAGAAATATGCAAGAACTGTTACCTAGGCAAAAGGGGCTGAAACATTTTTAAAGTCCAGAGCAGTGAGGTTAACAGTTGGAAATGGCTCTGAGAGATGCTTCCCTAGTTCACTGGAGTATAAGAAGGAGGGGCAGCACAATCAGACTTGCAAGATTCTGTTATTATAGCCAATTTCAATAAAAGTAGCTTTAGCCTTCCTTTGGAGTTGATTTCCTGGTCTGGTCTAACTGTTGGGGATGACAGTTTCCTTGCTGAGTGTAAAAACTGGATGTGGTACTGTTCATCTGAATCAGCAGACACACCAAGATCTATTTACAGAGTTCAAACAGACAGACTCCAAAGTTAGTTCAAAAGGATAAAATGAAGAACATACCAAGGAGCCAGCAAGAATATGTTAAATGAGAATAAGAAAAAAATCTGGAAAAAAGTACTTACATTCAGAAGATAATATACACAATGCACATATTAGGAAAAATCAAATGGTTTGCAAAAAGTATTGTATTAGGTAGAATTGCAAACAAAGCTGCACATAAGTAGACATCTGTACCTAATGAAATTACATCAGAGGAATGATTATATAGATTTTTAAATGCAGTTCTATTTCATACAGAATAGAAACTTGTACAGCCATATCAGAGGGTTTGAATTCTAAATTCTTGTTTGTGTGCAGGCATGTCTGCACATGTCATACAATGGAATATAATTTTCATGCTGAACCTGTGTCATTTCTCAATGGAATGATCTTATGGACATCTGCATATTAGCCAATTTAGTCTCCACTTCTCATCTTCCCCAGAGCAACTATAGTACTGGTTGACATGAAAACAAGATTAAGACAGATTTGCTAAGACAAGTGAAAATCAGCTAATGTGAAGGAGGAGGAAGCCATTGTGCATTCCTCATTTCTACCTCCAACCTAGTTTGTCCTGCTCCTTTGCTGCTTATTTTCTTCTCTCAGGGTAAGAAATATGTGGTTTATTAGTGACCCTCTTTGCATTTGATTTTGACACCCTTTCCCTTATTTCTCTAATCACACAAGGTTATTTTTCAGTTTTGCTTTATTCACCTTATTCCTTCCTAAATCAGGGACCATCTGCGAGATGAAGCATATCTACAGGAACACTAGAAAAAGACTGATTCTCATGGAGGCTGAAAAGGGGATGTTACTTTTAGTTAGCATACCTGTCAGGCCTAGCCCAAAGAATTCCTGGAGACCATGCAGGTTCAATCAGCAAGGTTTATTTGCCAGCACCTGTTTACAGAAATCTTCTCAGACTGACCAGCAGTTCCCAGGCACAAGTCTCTACTATCTTCTGGAATGTTTAGGGATGCGCCAGCTTTCTCTGCTTATCTCCAGAGCGTTGCTCTGGAGATAAGAGCACCGTTTTCACCCCCCTTCCTCCATTCCAGTCCATCACAATACCATAAATATGTCCTGGTTTGTGTAACAATAATAGCATTATTCATAGTTGAAGGATGAATGGATTCTTCAAGTCTTGAATACAAATACGTCTAAGCAAAATGGAGAGGAGGAAGTGAAAAGTAGTTTCCCAGAATCACATTTTGGACACAGCTCAACAGGAGGGGCCGAACACACTACAACAGAGAGCTCCCAAAGCCCAAGAGTTAAGTAAGCAGGTAGTAACCCTCTTCTCTCCAAACAATCTGTCCATATCTTTAAGACCTAGAAGCTGGAAAAAATCAAAACTAAGACAACTAATTGTCAATGTTACATTTCATGACTTTCCCCAACACTGAAATCCAGATAAAGACAGATCCTGTGATTTTATTTGAAAATAACTTCTTTATTTGTATAGCCAAAGCATTGCAAATTGCTCATGGTGAGGCACCACCTGTTCTGTTCCCCCACTGCAACATTTTGCATCCATTCAGTATAGAGGAAATGCTGGCTTGTTTTATGTAGACACAATGGAAGCAGAGTAAATAACTCCTTGCTCCTTCCAATGTCATGAAACAGAGCTCAAAACAGTAAAACAAGAGATTGATGTTGCACTTTGAGCAGGAAGTGTCAAATAACCTGACTTACAGTGGGGCAAAAAAGTACTTAGTCAGCCACCAATTGTGCAAGTTCTCCCACTTAAAAAGATGAGAGAGGCCTGTAATTTTCATCATAGGTATACCTCAACTATGAGAGACAACATGGGGGGGAAAATCCAGAAAATCACATTGTCTGATTTTTAAAGAATTTATTTGCAAATCATGCTGGAAAATAAGTATTTGGTCAATATCAAAAGTTCATCTCAATACTTTGTTATATATCCTTTCTTGGCAATGAGAGAGGTCAAATGTTTTCTGTAAGTCTTCACAAAGTTTTCACACACTGTTGCTGGTATTGTGGCCCATTCCTCCATGCAGAGCTCCTCTAGAGCAGTGATGTTTTGGGGCTGTCGCTGGGCAACACGGACTTTCAACTCCCTCCAAAGGTTTTCCATGGGGCTGAGATCTGGAGACTGGCTAGGCCACTCCAGATCCTTGAAATGCTTCTTACGAAGCCACTCCTTCGTTGCCCGGGTGGTGTGTTTGGGATCATTGTCATGCTGAAAGACCCAGCCACGTTTCATCTTCAATGCCCTTGCTGATGGAAGGAGGTGTTCACTCAAAATCTCACAATACATGGCCCCATTCATTCTTTCCTTTACACGGATCAGTCGTCCTGGTCCCTTTGCAGAAAAACAGCCCCAAAGCATGATGTTTCCACCCCCATGCTTCACAGTAGGTATGGTGTTCTTTGGATGCAACTCAGCATTCTCTCTCCTCCAAACACAACGAGTTGAGTTTAGACCAAAGCATTCTACTTTGGTTTCATCTGACCATATGGCATTCTCCCAATCCTCTTCTGGATCATCCAAATGCTCTCTAGCAAACTTCAGACTGGCCCGGACATGTACTGGCTTAAGCAGGGGGACACGCCTGGCACTGCAGGATTTGAGTCCCTGGCAGCATAGTGTGTTACTGATGGTAGCCTTTGTTACTTTGGTCCCAGCTCTCTGCAGGTCATTCACTAGGTCCCCCTGTGTGGTTCTGGGATTGTGATCATTTTGACCCCACAGGGTGAGATCTTGCATGGAGCCCCAGATCAAGGGAGATTATCAGTGGTCTTGTATGTCTTCCATTTTCTAATTATTGCTCCCACAGTTGATTTCTTCACACCAAGCTGCTTGCCTATTGCAGATTCAGTCTTCCCAGCCTGGTGCAGGTCTATAATTTTGTTTCTGGTGTCCTTCAACAGCTCTTTGGTCTTGGCCATAGTGGAGTTTGGAGTGTGACTGTTTGAGGTTGTGGACAGGTGTCTTTTATACTGATAACAAGGTCAAACAGGTGCCATTACTACAGGTAACAAGTGGAGGACAGAGGAGCTTCTTAAAGAAGTAGTTACAGGTCTGTGAGAGCCAGACATCTTGCTTGTTTGTAGGTGATCAAATACTTATTTTCCACCATGATTTGCAAATAAATTCTTTAAAAATCAGACAATGTGATTTTCTGGATTTTTCCCCCCCATTTTGTCTCTCATAGTTGAGGTATACCTATGATGAAAATTACAGCCTCTCTCATCTTTTTAAGTGGGAGAACTTGCACAATTGGTGGCTGACTAAATACTTTTTTGCCCAACTGTATCTCAACCAGGATTTCAATAGTGTCACTGATAAGGTTGGAAAGGGTCACTTTGTGTGAGATGGGCAGCTATATAAATATGATAAAATAAATAAAATAAGTAAATTCCCCAAGTACATACAAAAATCATTCAAATCTATCAGGTATGTAGGTGGGACTATTTTAATTGGTCCTCCATCTTGCAAAGATTTATTCCAGTTGCTTGTGTCTGAGTAAGGAGTGAACTATCCATGACAAGTCTCATGGAGTTTCCCCATTTTTGTATCACTAGATCCATCTGAACAGAAAGCCAAAATCTACTATGTACTGCACAGCTGTTAGAGACTCCTCTGATTATGAGGCTAAAGAGAAGAACTTAGTGGACTTACAGTTGATAGCTCAGGAGCTAACAGGTTATCAGCCACCTGTGAGTGATGAATCAGACTCAGTGCAGGTGGCTGATGATTCACATAGCAAGAAATCAGTGCCTAACCTTGGGAGAATGCCAAGACCTAAATCATACTGCCGGCTAAAGAGGGCTGAGCAGTGGAGAACAGCATAATTCGTATAGAGGAAGGAATGTTAATTTCTCTACTTTGGCAAAGACAGCAACTCTTACTATATAAGTGTATTCCAGACCCCCTCCTATTGTTGGTAACTCTTCACTATGGACCTGTATTATTCTGACCTCTAATTCCTGGTTTCTCCTAACTCATCCTGCAAATGGATTCTTCAGTTTACAACTGAATTGCCTATTGTGGATGTTATCAGCTCTAGACTATTAGACTGCAAGACCTGTTCTTCTTGGCTGCATTTAACTTCCACTACTAGTTACAAGCAAAAGGTTCTTTCTCTTCACCTCTTTCTCTGCATAATTTATAGCCCCTCAATTCTAGTATCGTATGTCAACTGATTTATGATCAAGCTAATAAAACTGTTGGAAAGGTGCTAATTGCTTCCTGCTTGCTTGTGACTCAGTTCAGGATAGCTGTGAGCACAGGGCCATGTGCAACTTAGGATAGATTAATAATCTTTATAATGGATATGAAATTGTAAACTATTCCTAACTCAGCATAAGCACTGAAATACTCTAGGACAAGGTAATTAGGATATACTGTAGGACAAGGTAATTAGGATAATCTAATGCCAAACCAAGGTCATCTTAACTAACACAGGAATACAACATATTAGACATTAAGATGAGTGGTGTTTCAGGAATATATTCAAATATTTTAAAACTAGGCGGTTGATTATTATGTTGTGCCATCAAGTCAGTGTCCACTCTTAGCAATCATGTGAGATACATTTTTTTCCCATAATGATCTGTCCCTAATCTGGTCCTGCAAGACTTCAATAATGCACTCATCTCCACTGTAACTGAGTCCATCCACTTTGCTGCTGGCCATCCTCTTCTCTTTCCTTCCACCTTTCCCAGCATTAGATCCTTCTCCGCAGAGTTAGGTCTTCATATAATGTGTCTGATTTAGGATAATTTGAACCTGATCATTTGTGCCTTGAATGAGAACTCTGGGTTGATTTGTTTGGTGATCCATTTGTTTGTTTTGTTCATTGTCCATGGTATTCTCAGGAATCTCCTCGAACATTAGAGTTCAAAAGCATCAATACTCTTCCTATCTTGCTTCTTCAAAGTCCACCTTTTGCTTCCATAGAGTGTCACAGGGAATACCATGGCTTGCACTATTCTGATCTTTGTAGGTATAGACACATCATGGCATCTGAATGTCTTTTGAGAGGTTATAAGCAAATAATTAGGTCCATTTCTTTGTCTTTCAGTTTTATGAAATTAGACCGACCTCAGTTTGAGTGAATAATGAAAATAGACAGGTACAGATAGGCAGATACAAGTAAGTATGGAGCCCTAGCAAACTAAATCACTCACATTCATCACTGAGCTTGAGTGCTGGCAGAAGTATAACTAGATTTTCAGCAAAACATGTAATTGACTGTGAATACTGGCTGGGTTTTGCTTTCTTCTAATGAGAGCCATTTAATTTCTTTCCTGCTGTTGTAAGAGACAGAATGCTCTCTTGTGCAGTTTGAAAGCACCGTGCTATGAGGAGCCCATAGGTTTTGCTTTTAATGAGAAGTAAATTTCCAGTGACACTTCCAGCCAAAGGGCAAGTTTCTTAAGTATGTAAGAGCTTGGGACTATAACAACACTGGAAAAGTTCTGTTATGACAAAGCAGTAGAAGATGTGGAAAAATCAATACTTCTAGTAAGTGAATTTGGAAAGAAAAAGTAATGCCGTGGTTGTTTTGCACCAAGGATTTGATGTTCTAATGAAGCATACTTGATCCCTGGAAATCCTACATCCTCTTTGTACCCATGCTTACACTGCTCCTTGCTAGTATCTTCGGTACAGTTAAAGCAGCGGTGTTCAGCTTGCCAGAAGCCAGGACACATCTGGAATTCTGCTTATAATATAAAATTCATATCCACAGCCTTGCTAATAGGAGACAGAGCAGTAAATGGTAGATCCAGGTCTAGGTGAGTATAGTATAGCAACAATGCGTGCTTATTTATTAGGGTATAAAATCATTTTCTTCCCAAAGTCCTCCAAACAGGTTTGGTCTACAACTCCCAGGCAGGCTGACTGAGAATTCATGATGACTTCTATTAATCATCACATAATTTTCAGAGTGGTACAGACTGATCACTATATGACTTACTTTAGAATTTTCATAGGTACAAATGTCAGACTGAATGGTCTGCAGTTTCTTGGATCCTCTTTTCCTCCTATTTTGGAAATAGGGACATTGCCCTCCTTCAACAGTGACATCCATTTAAAAACAGTGACACCAAAATGATGTGTGAGATAATGTCATCACACAATTATGTACTTGCATCATGACATTGGATTTAGGTTTGTAAGTTGCAGCATTAAAAGCATATTTGATTCAAACTCAAAATAAGAAGGAATTTCTTGACAGTGAAAGCTATTAAGCAGTGGAACAGCCTGCCTCCTAGAATTGTGGTTGCTCCATCATTGGAAGTTTTCAAGCAAAGTTTAGACAGCTATTTGTCTGAAATGGTATTAGGATTCCTGCCTTGGGCAGGGGATCGGACTAGAAGTCCTCCAAGGTCCTTTCTAGTCCTATGATTCTATGATCAATGGAACAATGCTGAATAGGTTACAGGAAATGTCTGGGCCTGCCTACATCATTGTCTACATCATGGTATAGGCATAGCTTAAAATGAGGATTAAAGATGGAGAAATTTCAAACATCATGAAGTCTCGTCATAGGACCCATGATTTAATAAAGTACAAGGTTGAGTCTATAGGAATACCTAGAGCTTTCTATTTCTTGCTTTTCTCTATCATTAGCTACATTTGAAAGAACTGAGTGGTGCTCCCCAAATATATATTTTTCTTTCTTATAATAGTATTTTCTCTTATATCAAAATAAAAGTCCATAGTAGCACATTGCTTCATCATCATCTGAATATTTATTATGTGCATTTCATGAACTGGTTGCTCCATTACTGTAATTTAAATTTTATTAGTTACCATGTTGTATTAGCTTGTTATAAATACCTAAAAGCAGACAGTGATTTCCTAATGGGTATAATAACATACCTACTATTTCAGGAGCAGCCCTCGGGGTCCTCTAAGACTGAACTTGTAAAGCAAGGAAGCAAACATAGTAATTCCTTTGATCTCTTTAACAGGCAAGGAGACTAAAGTTTGAACAACTTAGCCAAAGCAGTAGGATGATTTCTAGAAAATGAAAGCCCATGATCAATGCAATAGACATTCTTTTAGACTAGCTGAATCACCAGGGAAATTAAACACTAATTCTTGGGTTTCAGCAGCTTCCACATAATGTTTTGTGATGAACTGTTACATAATGAACTATGAACAGAACAAAGATCGTACATTTTTATCAAGATATTACACTGGTTCTTGAGACAGTGATTTTGGAGGAAGGAGGGCAGTTGCATAGCTGGGGCACAGAGTTGGATGTCTTCACAACTGGATGCATAGGTGATAGCTTAACTTGAGGGCCTGACTATTTGAGAAACAACCTCTTCCATTACAAATCTATCCAGGAATTAAGATCTGTAGGAATAATCCCACTGAAGGTAGCCCCACTCTTATATATGAGATTGTTCTCCTGTATTGCTCCTAGGTCTTGGAATGAATTCTCCTGGGAGTTGTATTAGGCTCCAATATGGCATTTAGAAAATATGTTAAGATACTTTTTTAAACCAGACTTTTGATTAGTAATTAATTTGAGCATTAATTTTACTTTTTAAAAGCTTTTTTGTATTTTGTTTTTTTAATTATAGAGAGCTGGTTAAAGAAAACTGCAAGGACTTGTTCATGTAAATCACCAGGAATCAAGACTGATTTGAAAGCATACTTTTAAAAAAATTATTAACTCCATTGAACAGTCATTTGAGCTGAAAGTTGGGATGTTAATCAAATCAGATCAAATCAAATGTAAATCAAATCAAATCAATAGCTAAAATAGAAAAGGGTCTTCCTCATTCTTCTCCATGAATTTGTTGAAACCTCTTTGTTAAGGTCTTCTGAACTGACAGCCATTTGTACATGAAGCAGCAATGAATTCTTCTATAATTAATAAAGTGTTTTTAGGTAATTTCTTTTACCTGTTTTGTATTGCTTCCAGTTAGTATCCCCTATTGTAGGGGAGATGGGCGGGAGAGAAATCCAATAAATAAAATAAATAAATAGTATCACTGAATAATGCCCCATTCTCAGGTTAAGTGAGGAAGCGAGGAACAATTCTCTCTCTTTGCCTCCCAGTCGAATTTCCTTCTGAAGTGGCTAAGTGAACACTATATGTTGGTTGTGCAGGATGGTTTTCCAAGTGCACTTGTCTTGCCTCATACTGGAAAGATAGGCTATTGCTCCTGTTTTCTCATTGGCTGCTGGCCATGACCTTCTTGTTACTAAGCAACTGGAAGTTTCTTTCCAGTGAGCTATCATTGCTGGTTAGGTGCAGAGAGAAATGCAGGATTTCTGGGAGGGTTTTTTTCCCCCAGCTTGCCATTCTGGATCATGAATCTGATCCTTACTTGGACAAGACTTGAATAGACAGGTCACAAAGAAAGAGTATAGGCAGTGCTGCCGCCTGGCTCCCTATAAGAAATCTTCCTAAAGGATACACAATGTCTTTCCAAGTCAGTGAAGATGATTTATGACATTGCCCTTAGCAGGAGGACTGAACACACAGACTTGTCATATATAAGCCTGTAAGCATGTGGAGGGCATGCAGCTGGAATCAGGCAGGCAGAAAGAGCAACCATGGCGGGTACTTAGCACCTGCATCTTGGAGCACAAACTTCCCCAACTACATTTTCCAGATAGGGTGGGCTACCTCTCCCATCACCTTAGCCAAACATTGACTGAGGATGGTGGACGCTGTCCAACATGGGAAGGCATTAATTCTGTGAAGTATGTTCAAGCTGCATTTACAAGGAAAGAAAGATAACCCTTAATTCATGATTATGTGTCAAATGTAATAACAGTTTGAGAATGATTCAGGGATATAGTTTAACATGGACTATAAATGGATGAATGTATTTGAAATTATAATAAACTTGTGTTCCTGCCTCTCCTCCGAACCTTTCTCTCATCAGTATAAATACAAAATCAGTGAAATGAAATAACACATCTAAAAGGGAATTTTAATAGATGAGGAACTTATTTGAGAGAAAATGCCCTTTCAGAAATCGCTTTTTCAAGCAATTTTGGGGTTTAAAGTTAATCGCTGGTGATTTAATACTTAGTACTTTGTTTCAACAAGATAGCTACATCTTTCCTTTTTGTAGCCCCTATTAACAGTCTGGTCACTGAATTCAGGATTTGTCATAATTTCTGAGCACTGTTCAAAAGTTGCCCTATGTAGAACATATTATCGCAATCTAGATGTGATGCCAGATCCATAACACTCAGTGATAGATGATGTGCTATCAAGTCCATATTGACTCTTAGTGGCCACATAGAATAATCTATTCCCACCCTGGCCCTTCAAGTCTTCCAGTGGTGCACTGATTGCTGCTGTAATTGAGTTGATTCACCTTGCTGCTGGTTGTCTTCTTTGCTTTCTTGATTTCATTCCACAGTTCCTCCTGAGGTTCAAGACCAAAACAGTTCCTGATGGCCTCCTTGAAAATGGGCATGCTCAAGACCACACCATGGAAATTGATTGGTTTTCTTCTTTTGCTTTAGCTTGACTTGGAACTTGCACATGAACAGTTAATGGCATGTTTCATGGTCAGCCTCTGGCTGCCTCTTTGCTGTTATAACTGAGTTCTTCCTCACCCCTTTACCAATAATATAGTCAATTTGATTTCTTTGTATTCCATCTGACAATGGTCCATGGATATAAGTGTTGTTTTCATTGTTTGAAAACTGTTTTACCAACAAAGAAATAATTAGATTGGCAGAAACTGAAAAGTTGTTCTCCTGCTTCCTTTCGGTTTCTGAGGCCATACAATCCAACTACATTTTCCTTCTTGCTATTTCTGACCTTGACATTGCTTCCATGTTCTGTTGATTTTAGATTGAACTTGGCCATATAACTCATTGGCCACTTCTTTTCCTGCACCAGTGGCTAGCATAAACTTGGATAATTGTCATGTTAAAGGATTGTCTGTAAAGTCTAACTGATATTATTCAGTCATTGAAAGCATTGTATCCAAGTATTGCCTTTGATATATCCTTCCTGATTATGAAAGTGATGCTGTTCCTTCTTTGTTTTTCATGCTCTGAGTAATAAACAGTATGATATTCTCACTGAAAGTGCCAGTTCCTGTCCATTTCAATTCACTGATGCCTGTTAATGTGCGATTCATTTCATCTTTCACTGTGTTGAGCTTCCCCACGTTCATACTTCTTGTATTCCATGTTCCCACTGTAGTTCTGCCTTTGCAGCTTTGGATTTTCTTGCATGGCAACATCAGCAACTAGATGTCCTGAAGGCTTTAATCTAGCCACATCATAAATACCAGTAGTACTCCGAAAGATCCTCAGCTCTTCCTCCGGAGCATGTTGAATGCCATGTGACCTGAAGGGCCATCACCTGGCACTTTATCATCAATGACTTTGTACAGTCTATCCATCTTACCAACCTATAAACCATTCCTGTTTACTTTCTCCTTCACAGAATGAAATGATGCCTTTGCCATTGTCACTAAAATCATCATCCACCTCCAGCATTTTCCTATATCATTGCTGCCCAATATGGATGCCTGTTTGTTTTAGCTGGACAGCTGGGATGACCTTCCTGCCTTGGAATACACTCCCCCATTTTTGCTCCTCTGTCCCAGGATCACCTCGCTACCACCACAATGAAGCAGCATAGCAGGATGTGAGGGGGAATAAGACCCAGTAGGTAGCACATATGGGTCCATGACTCCTTAAATGAGAGCGTGACAGTTACTATACAGAAAAACTGAAGTGTTAATCCAGAGTCAGTCTTCTCTTGCATTCTGTGAATCCACTTCATAAAAGATTATCACTACAGTGTTTAATATCTAGTTTGCATGTATGTCCCACCCCTCACCTCCCTGTTCTGTTCTGTCCCCAAGCCAGCAGTGTTGGGTCAAGGTTCTTTTGGATTCAGAAACAATGATCACACAGCATGAGTACTGAAGGCTTTACTCCAAGGCAGTATAAGAAAATAACAGAATAACATAATATGAGATGGCAATCAATGAATATTCAAGAGTGCTGAAGAGTACAATAAGACAAAGAAAGAAAGACCTTATGCCCCTTCTGCCTGTCAGCAAACACACAGCACCCTCCCAGTTAGGTCTGCATCAAAGTTCCATCCCATGGAGGTTTCTGACTAGCTTATATAGGGTCTGAACCATAATTAAGCACACCTGCTTTTCAATGATCTCATCTCCCTGGATTTTACCAAGGACAAGGAGGAGAAGTCTGTATTATCTTGGACTGCTTTGCCTTTCTGCCAGGAATGAGACCAACAAGGTTCAAGTTTGAGGAATCCTGCTAAGAATGAAACCATCAAAGTTGAGGAGTCCTTCATATCAGGTGGCAAAAAATACCATCTCAAAGTTAAGGAGTATCTGTTTCTCAGAGTTAATTGGACTGAAGATGAGAAAGCTCATCCTACTCCACACAGGGGTCTCACCAAGGATAAGGGTGAACAAAGTATAACCCCAATATGACCCTTTAGTGACTAAAATAAATGCTTGCTTAATTGTGTGTTACAGTACTGAACCATTACATGAAAATATAAAATCATATATAATTCTGTGTATAATGCACCGAGGGAAAAGAGGTCCACACTGCTATCCAATTCCTCCTTATCAATCTTCCAATGGAAGGACCAGCAGTATACCCCCTTTGTTCTTTTCAGGTAACCTTTCAATTTGCCTCCCATCTTTGCACTTCAGGTCTGATTTTATTCAATTGTAACTTGAATAAGAAGCCCATATAATGAATTTTGATTCCCTCTTTCCTTTTTCTGGGTTCATGTAAAAATCCTAGCTATTCATTGCTTTCTTAGTGGAAACAAGGCATTGCCCAGGTAATTAATTGATGCTTAAAATAACCTCAGGTATTCAAGAACTTCTGTAGTAAACACTAGAGCTTTCATCTACTGTATACACTGAAGGATACTGTTTAGCATTTCCAAGAATGTGAATTGTCTTCTTATGCAATATATTTTTCATACATAAACAGTTGATGTTTCTCAGGTGCCTAGGGTGAAAACAACCACTTCCCAGGGAGGGTTTTTTTTGCCTCATTTTCCCTGCATTTGAAACCCAATATTTTGGCACTGGCAAAACTTAATTCTTAGCCCAAGTAATACAACCTTCCCTGGGTTGGTGTGTTTCAGAAGTGTTGGATTTCAATTTCTATATACCCCAGCTGATAAGTGTAACAGAACTATGGTATTTGAAGGCACTACACTGGGAAAAGTTGAACTAGCATGAGTATTGCAGAATATTTTTATTATTTATTTAGCAAATTTATATGGCTGCCCATCTCACTGGACATGACTCTTGGTGGTGTACAACAATAATTAAAATAATATCACAATCATTAAAACACTTAAAACAATAAACATAATAAAAATAAATACAAAGTAAGATTGCAGAAGAAGAACATCTATCTAAGCACAGAACAACCATCTTGCAGGTTCCTCATGGGATCCCCAAAGTTGCTGGAAAAAACATGTTTTCAGGGCTTTCCGAAAGGCTAACAGGAATGGGACTAACCTCACCTCGGGGAATGATGTTTCAGAGGGTGGGAGCCACAGCAGAAAAGGCATGTCATCTGGGTCCCGTCAGATGGAATCAATCAATCAATCAATCAATTTTACTTCGGTCATAGACCAGCACATAACCAATGACATAGCTCTTACGCTACAGTAAATATAAAGACAAAAATCATGTTAATAGCATAAAATAGGATGAAGATAGAATTAGTGAAGTAAAATTGCAGTGTGGAGATATTATAAACAAAAGAATCCTTTGTGGTTACAGTTAATTTTACAATAAATAATCTAAATACTATAACTGACTAAAACAAATAACTATAAAATGGTGTAAATAATACTAAAATTTATAAAAGACTACAAGAGTAATAAATTTTTATACTAACTTGTCGTATCAGATCAATTATTATTTGATCACAGAGTAGGAAGTTAGACATAAGATTCACACCTGATTAGGGATGTTACAGCGTATTGTACAGATTGTAAAACAGAATTTAGCTGAGGACAATGAAATAAGATCAGATTGGTCTGATAGGAGCAACTTGAGATAGGAGTCTGAACAACCTGGGTGTTTGTCAAAAAACTGGGATAATAGTTCCTGGCGAGCATCTGCATAGAGAGGGCAATATAAGATGACGCGTTCCATCCTTTCGATTATTCCTCTGCCACATGGGCATAGTCTTTGATTTGGGGGAGTATTTCAATATCTGCCTTCAGTGATAGCTGTTGGAAGGGCATTGAATCTGGCCAGAGATAAGGCCCTTCTAAATTTTGGAATCGTTATGCAGGTAAGATATCTAGCTGGTTGGAGAAGGTGTGCAGAATGACCCAAGAAACTGTTCTTAGGTAGAAGTGATAGATCTGATTGTAGCTCTAGATCAATGACCCATTGTTTAAGATTCTCTGGTTCATGTTCGTAGCCCAGCAGGATAATGACTGCCCCTGAAAAGCCATATAGTTGCAATTTAGCATGTATTGCCTGGCACCAAGAGGATCGAAAATTATCGGTCATAATTAGGGGAGCTAGGCCATCTGGGAAAAAGGAGAGCTTGAGCCAATAGGAGAAAATGTAAATCCAAGCAGAAGTTTCTATTTTTAGTAGGCCAGCTTCACGGCGTAGCTTCACGTTGGAGACACTGCAAGGAACTTGGAAAATAGATCTTAAAAACTTGGATTGGACTCTCTCAAGAGAACGGAATGACCTATAAGGGCCCAGCTGAGCTCCAAAAAGTTGCTGAGCTAGAATCTTAGCTGAAAAAACTTTTATCGCTGCTGGTATATATTGAGCCCCTTTGAAGAAATAGAAAGATTGTAGAGCTGCCGCTGTTTTTTGTGCATTCAGACTGACATAATTGGCATGAAATTTGCGGTTACCCGAGGCATGAGAAACAATCCCCAGGTATTTAAAAATCTTGACTTGCTCTATTAGATGATTGTTTAACCGCCAGATATGTATCTTAGGGCACTTGGCAAAAACCATAATCTTGGTTTTCGAGTAATTAATTTCTAGCCATTCTTCTCCACAATGCTCATCAAGCATACGGAGTGCCCTCTTCAGGCCAATCTATGTCCGAGAAAGCACCACAGCATCATCTGCATATAGAAGAACAGAGATGTGTCTGTTTCCCAGTTTTGGGGGATGCAGAGATGGGCTATTCAGTTTGTCTACAAGGGAGTTAATGTATAAGTTAAAGAGAAGGGGAGCTAGGATACACCCTTGTCTCACTCCTCTCTTGACTGGAATTTCCTTGGTGCAATGTCCATACGTATTACACCGCACTTTCATCCGAGAGTTTTCATAAAGCTTATATATAAGAAACAGTAATCTTCTATCCATCGAGGAAGAGTTCAGTTCCCATCAGATGGAATTATTTAGCAGACGGGACCTCAATATACCCCTCCTGATGGAATGGGTAGATATTGGGAAGAGGCAATCCCACAAATAGTCTGGTCCCATGCCATGTAGGGCTTTAAAGGTCAAAACTAGCACCTTGAATTGAACCCGGAAGCAGACCAGCAGCCAGTGCAGCTCACGGAACAAAGGTGTGATGTGTGCTATCCTAGGGGCACATGTAACTGTCCGTGCAGCCACACTTTGCAACAGTTGAAGCTTCTGGATACTCTTCAAGGGCAGCCCCATGTAGAGCGCATTACAGTAATCCACTCTGGAGGTGACCAGGGTGTGAGTGACTGTGAGTAGAGTAGAGTAGAGTAGAGCTGAGCAAAGCAGAGCAGAGCAGAGCAGGGTAGTGTAGAGTAGAGTAGAGTAGAGTAGAGTAGAGTAGAGTAATGGCTGCCTAAGTGCCTCAACTCTCTACTGAATAGTCACATGTGACATCAGTAGTGATAAAAGATACTTCTCCAACAGCAAAACGTTTAATTATCAACCATGTTCATCTAGCAATCCTGCAAAATGGAGATTATCAGTGAGATGGTCGTTATCTTTATTTATGAACCTGTATTTTTTAAAACAGGATTCTTGGCAAATAAATGTGGGAAGAGAGAATTTGGGAAATAATTCTCAATAAGCAGACACTTCCTAGCAGCTGGCATTGAAAAGAAGAATCATCTTCATGCACTGCATAGCTGAAAACTCTACCAAAGATGTTGTGAGGGTTACCAACTTCAATGGTGATTTAAAAAGGGGATTAGACAGAATGATGGCGGAAGAAGCTTTACAGGTAGTCCTCGGTTAACAACAGCAATTGGGACCAGAATTGATGCAGTCATAAAGTGTGATGTCACATGACCGTGCCATTTAGCAATGTCAATTCCAGCACTTCCAGTTGCCGTCGTTAAGCGAATCCTGCACATTATTAAGTGAGGATGTCACATGGTCACCATTTGCGACCTCCTGCTGGGTTCCCCATTGACTTTGCTTGTCAGAAGCCGGCAAAGAAGGTCACAGATGGTGGCCACTTGACTGTGGGATGCTGTGATGACCGGAACTCTGAGGACCAGTTGTAAGTACCACTTGTTCAGCACCATTACAAGTTCAAATGGTTGCTGAACAAGTAATTGTTAAGTGAGGACCACCTGTACTCTATTTTACTTGCAGTATTAGGAGTTGTTGGATAACAAGAATGGGAGGGTGCTCTTATGCTCAAATGCAAATGGTTAGTCAATGGGAAAACCAGAGTCATCAATGGAAAAAAGAGAATGATGGACTTGATCATCTTTAGCCAGACCCTGCAGAGTTTTTCGGATGAATGGATGGATTTATTTATTTATTTATTTACTTACTTATTTATGCATGCATGCATGCATGCATGCCTTCGAGTCAGTGTTGACTAATGGTGACTACCTGGACAAGTCCCTGGAGGTTTCTTGGCAAGGTTTTTTGAAAGTGGTTTGCCATTGCCCGATTCCTAGGGTTGAGAGAGGGTGACTGACCTAAAGTCACCCAGCAGGCTTTGTGGTTAGGACAGGACTAGAATTCACAGTCTCCCAGTTCCTAGCCTGATGCCTTAACCACTCACCAAACTAGCTGTCTAATTTTCTAATTGTAACTGGTGAAAAGATCCAATAAGTGACTTACACACTATTTGAAACTATGCTTTTGCACATTGTGAGACACTGATGGGAGAAAATATCACTGATGAGAACAGATGTTAATGAGGACAAACCAGATGTTCTCATTCCTGTATTGTACTGTACTATACTTTACGAAGAAAGTGGGTGGCATTTCCAGGCAATGAAGCTGTAACTGTTCCTCTTTTTAGAAGTAGTAACTTTAATTTGCATATTTGAGAAATATTAGTAAGACACATTGACCTCAGCTTTTCTGCATCCTTGGGCTCAGTTTATTACTGTACAAATATAGTAACCAGTACAATCCTAAAAGTGACCAATGCCATGTGGTAGCTAGTGGCCCATCTTCCAGTCCATCTGGTACAGAGTTGTGTCACCATTTTCAGGGACCTCTAGCCCTTTAGACTCTGTTTCATCAGCTGACAATCAGGTTGATCTTGTTTGTTCAAACAGAAAAAAGAGAGTGGGTGGGAAATCTTACTGACAAGTGTAGTACACATAAATAGAGGATTCCTTTATTCTTATGCAACAGTCCAAGGATCAGGTTCCTATTCACAGAATGCACACACATCAGCCCAGGTTTTGCAATCTTCCAGTTACTTTTGCTCTGTTCTGGAATCAAGAACCATTTGTTATTCTAACATGCATCTCCTTGCTCTTGCATCCTGTCCAATTTATTCTGCATCTATCAAGGTGCTAGTAATTTCTTTGTTCTCATATTACGAAAAGATTAGTGGGATAGAGGGTTCCAGAGCAAAGTAGTCTAGTGAATCACAGTGGTACACATTTAAAATGTCCCTGGAGGAATATACTCCATGATATGTTTAGTATATTTGTTTTTTTAATTTTTAACACTTTGAAGATTTTATCTCCTCTCAGGAGGTATCTCATGGAGCCAGCAGCTACCATGGCTGGGTACACCTTGTCAGCAGCAGGAAGAAGAAGATGGTAAAGGTCAGCTGGGGGCGGCAGGGGGGTGGCAGGGGTAGGCAGTGGAGTGCAGGGTGTCCAGAAGGGCAGATAGGCGGGTGATAGGCGGGTGTGGGGGAGATGAAGCAGAGATGAGAGCAGTAGGGCAGCAGAACCTCATCTGCTGAAGGGAGCTCGTCAGGCCCGGCTGAGGAGGAGGCAGCAGGACAGCTAGCGCTTCGTGCAGGACAGGAGGAAGCATGAGGTCCTTGCCTAATGACCACAACTGGTACTACTGGAACTGCCGTTGCTAAGCGGTGCTATCACATGATGTTTTGCCTAACGACCACTTTGCTTAGTGATGGAAATTCCGGTCCCAATTAGGGTTGTTAAGTTAGGACTACTTGTAGGCTTTCGGTGCAATTCAAGGTGCTGATTATTATCTATAAAGCCCTTCATGGCAAAAGGTCTGGACCTGTCTAGGAAACTACTATCTTCCAAGTTTCTGTCCATCCTGTATGATTGGGCAGAGATGGCATGTTTTAGGTCCAATCTATTAGACAGTGTCATCTGATGGAATCTAGAAAACATGCCTTATCTGTCGCAGTGCCTGCCCATTGGAACAACATTCCCCTGAGATCTGTCTGGCTCCGATCCCTGACCATGTTTAAAATAGCTCCTAAAACTTGAGGGCTATTCCCTCAAGTCTTGGGTTTGACTGGGTGGTGGGTCCTATGTGTTGTATTATTTTTAGAATGAATGATCTTTCTTTTTCTGGACACCTGTGGTTTTCAATTTGTATCATTTTTGGTAATGATTTTACTATAATTGTATGCTGCCCTGAGTTGTCATGGAGTTGGGTGGCCTTATTAATTAATTAATTAAATAAAGAGGATATTATCTTTCTCTTGCATGTCCAAAATACTTTTATTTGGCAGGGTTTTCCAACATTCTGCTCAAAGTTCTTCTTTGCTATTTTCCTTTCCCTTACTCCATTTTATTCTTAAAACATACTTTTCTGGGTACCCTACAGAATTCAGATTCATTTCATTTTTTGTGCATACTTCTCATCTCAAGATTCTACTATTTAGAACTTTTCTTTCCTTTCTCTTCATTTAACCAAGGCCAAACAATACTCAAACCTTAGCTCCTTTTATTTCTCCTTTCCACCACTCCTAGAAACCAATTAAAGGGCTCTTTTCCAGCCCCAATGATCCTATAATTAGTTCTTTATTCATAGTCTGCTTAAATTCAATCCCCCCTCCATCCCTTACAAAGCCAGAAATCAATTGTGCTGAGACTTCTGCTGTCTCTTGGAACAATACTTACATTTTTCCCAGCTATTGCTGAGGGAAGTGATGGCATTTGCTCTGACAGTAGGAAGCTTCCACCTTTAGTTATGGGGATAGTAATGGGCTCACCTTTAAGTGGCATAGAAAAGAACATTTACCAGGCATGGTTCTCTTGTTACAAGAGCACTGAGTTGTGGGAGAACTAACACCTGATCACATTTTATTATCCCTTATTGATAAGCTATGTGTTGATAGCAAAACAGTTATCAAGAATTTTTTTTCTGATGGGCAAATTTGCTAAAGCAGATGCACTTGCATCTTCCAATAGATCTGAACATTGTTGCTGTTCAGTCTGTAATCCTAAAAGAGAGCCAAATTAATACTGTATCAGTGGACCCATTACCACCCAAATCTAACAGAACAGGTTTGGATGAAGATTTGAAACCACCATTTTCTTAACAGCAAAATGGAAAGCTTTCTAATTAAGATTCGATTGCTGTTGGTAAGAACAATTTCCTCCTTCTGCATTAATAGCCTAAACATATGTTCCATAAAACAAGAAATGAAATCAATCGCTTGAAAATGTTAAAGTATTTGAATATGGGAGGTTGACCCAGTTTCTCTGTTTCCTGATTTCAAAATTGCAATGCCCAGCAATAGATACAGGGCAGAGTAGTAATTTTCTACTAGTTTGGATGGGGCTCTTATTGTTGATGTCCCAATATCATTATGGGCAAGTCACTAGCACAAACTTTAGGTCCAATTTTGGGAGACAATAGGGTGTAATGGCATTTCACACACTAGAAAAATCACAAGTTCAGAACTAAATGATAATTTTTACGATTATGATTAAAATATCCTAGAATTACACTACTGAGAAAACGCTTTTACATAACAAATGATACTATTGAAGTCCTGTTCAGATATTATCCCCTAAAGAAGTCTTAGATTAGATGGTCCAGAGTTCTGAATCCAACTGGATATAATGCATTTATTTCCAATTATAGGTAATCCTCACTTAACATCCATGCATTCAGCGACTGTTCAAAGTTACAACAGCACTAAACGAGGGGTACTTACAACAGGTCCTCATAGTTGTGGCCGTCACAGCATCCCTGCAGTCATGTGATTGCGATTTGGGTGCTTGGCAACCAGCTCGCAATTATGACATTGCAGTGTCACCTGATTGCTGTTTGCAACCTTCACTGCTGGCTTCCTACAAACAAAGTCAATGGGGAAGCCAGCAGGAGTTTGCAAATGGCGATCACATGACTGTTGGATGCTTCTTAATATTCTTCTTAACTCACTGAATTATGTCTACTTATTCAGTTCTTGAACAGACAGGTCAGTTCTCAGTTGTTCCAGAGAGCCTTCTCCTAATTATATCAAGCCATATTTATTTTATATTTTTATTGTTTGTGTTTTTGTTGTGTAGGGAGCGTTAACAGCCTGTTGCTTCTTTGCTTCTGTACCTCAAGCTTTTGCTGATCTAGTGACTGTGTGGTTAAGGGTCAGTCTAGATGCTATTAAAGAAACTAGGAATGCTTTTGCAAGTAGGGATTTTATAAAAGTTATAAGGTGCTAAGCATATAAAAGTTATGCTGATTGTAAAAGGACATTTTAACAGTTTGCAGAGTTGCAAAAAGAAATGGGAGGATGTGGTTAAGCTAAAGGCCAAATGTCTTGCTTGCTCGTATCAGAGGTCCTGAAAAGGGGTAAGGTCTGCAGTTTTCCCCTTTCCTCCTCCCAGCTCCTAGACACATTTCCTGAGCATGCATGAACTTCTGCACCTGCTCTTGTTTCTAACCACACTATGGAACCACATCCTCTGCACGATTTGAGCAAGCTAGATAGCAATGCCTTATATGAGGAACCCCTGGAACAAGTGAGGACTAGAGACTTGACTATTAGTTTATGCTGCTTAAGTTAATGTTATGTCAGCCTTAGAAGGCGGGCACACTTGTGTGTGTGGCCCTCCTCCTAGATGCTTCCTGATGAAAAAAAGATATAAAAGCTGTTGTAAACTGCTTTAGGGTGTGGCTGTTCTCTGTCTTCCCTCTGCCAGTCGGACAGAGAGTGGTCCACCCTGCTTTTCTCTCGGCCAAAATAAAAGCTGTATTTTCTCTGGAAAAACCTTGGTCTAGAGTCTCATTGGAAAGTATAGATTCTGGGCTACAAAACCTTACAGTTGTGTTGTGTTGTTTTATTGTTTTATAATTGTGTTCCTTTGGATATTTTATTTGATTTTATACTTTATGTGAGCTGCTGAAAATCTCTGGATTGTGGCAGAGTAGAAATGAGGACAATAAATAAATAAAAATTACCTACTTTTACTTTTATTTACCCAAACATGGTACTTTCCAAATAGGCTGGGGTCCCAGAAATACAATCCCAATATATCTGGAAGATACAATGGGAGAAGATTGCTGTATCCAGGCAGTAACTGTGGGGAGTCTAACCTTCTGAGCAACTGCCCAGGGCCGGAAGTGGTCCAAACAAAGTTTCCAGGTTTCCAAATCCACATCAAAGCTTGATATTCAGACAATTGGCAGTACAATGCTCTCGCATCCATTCTGCTACTTGTAGCACTTTCTTTTTCACAGAGACAATGGTGCAAGATAAAGTTGTTCATTGCATTATATTTTATTTTCCTTTTTTATTGCCCAGTGGCACCACTGAAATAGGTTCAATTGCATGATATGTCATACTTCCCAACTACCATTTTCTGAGGAATAAGTAAGTAAAGACTTCTTTGATGAAGACTCAGATGATGCAGCCCCTTAATTATAGATCTTAGATGACAGTTTCGCTCCACCCAACCCAGCGAACCAGCCAGCCAATCTCTCCCCTGCTGGTTTTCTCCTTTTGTTCTTTAAGACTCTTTTAGTATCTCACAAATTCCAGACGGGAAGCAAGCAAGCCACCAGATAAAAATATCTCAGAGGTTCCAAGAGAGATTGTCAGTGCCATGTTGGTTCAGAGAGTACGATGCAGAGGTGAAAAAGCTTGTACTATTGGAAAGAGGTGAAACTAGCACTGCGTGTGTCTCCTCTCCAGATGATTGAAAAAGGGTGATTCAGTTCTCTGCTATTTTGAGACAGGAAATACACAAAAAACCTGCAGCATGGCTCTTAAAATAAGGTTAAGTTAGTTTTAAAAAATGAAGAAATTTCCCCTTTACTAATCTGGAGGTGGGGGGAGAAGCAGAGAATCTTGGTCCTGTCTCATTTGTGATCTGACCCTACCCACTTGCCTATTGCTTTCTCCATGGCAGTCTTGTCCCCTTTCAAAAATGTTAAGTGCATCCCTCCATCAACCCACATCCCTAGGTGATGCTTTTCCCATGTTGACAGCATCCTTTGATTCTCCTTAAGCATTAGCCACCAGGGAGAAAAGTTGGGGAATGATAGCAATAATTTTGTCTGTTCTTCTGAAGGGACCATGCTTACAATCTTGTGTTTTTATTTAAGGTGCATTCTATATAAGCGCCTCTTCTACCAGAATGTCATTATACCAAAAACCAAGCAAAAACATCTAAGTGAAAACCCTCTCCAACTTTATGCATATACATTTACATGTATTCAAGTGCAAGAACGTATCTTTCGTCATCCTAACACTAAATTCATTTGGAAAGTAACACGGCACAATTTAACCCAAAGTAAGACCTCATTTTAGGATAGGCAAAAGTATATTAGCTTAAATAATGCAACAACAACAAAAAAGAAAACATTGAACAGCACTCTCCTATGGGCCAACAGCTGAACTTCCATAATCCATCAAATGTTGAGCTGCGCATTTGGAGCGTGGAAGGAAAAGGGAAAATGGAGGGAGATTTAGCACTGAGGGCCTCTTCTCCATGATATCGCATGGCATAGTTGCTCAAAATGGAGAATAAAAGCACATTTCCCTCCTTTTAGTACTCCCTAGAAATTTCTCTTTGCTGTCAGTGAAGCTTTAGCTACCATATCCTTGCCCTTTTAACCACCCCATACTTTTCCTCCTGAAACCTTCCATTTCTTGCAAATGAATAGATTCAAGTTTGCGGGGTGTAATTTTTGTAAAAAACTAGAACCCCAAGATACCTTGACTACATATGCGTTAGCCAGTTTTTCTCATTATCCCCAGCCAACATAGCCACAGAGGATGATAGAAGATGGTATGCAACACATCTGCAGGGCACCAGGTTAAGGAAAGGTATATTATAACATTTGGGGGGAGGTTGAAGGGATTAGCTCTTGTTTGCTTATATATCCTCAAGTTACCCGATGCCACAAGGGCCCCATCATTTCTCTCCCTGCCAGTACAACATTAGGCAGGAGATCAGAGAACAGGAGTAGTATATCAAAATATTAATAGCTTCTGTTACATAAGCTATTAACATAAGCCAATTGTCATTAATGAATTTGTGGTGAAAAGACATGTTGACTTTCCCAAGTCCCTTGTCCCACCTTTCAAATAAGTTCTGCCTGCATGGTGCTGTAGTCAGTCAATTTTTGTCAATTTGGCACCCTTGGAATAGGTTGCAAGTAAAACTTCCAGGCAGTACCAGGCAGCACAGCTTTTCTCTTTGACCTAGGAATTTGGGGAGTTGCCATTCAAGCACATCTAAAGGAAACAGGTTGGATCAAGCTATACTAAATCTTCAGTCCTAGTTTGGTGTGTAGTGGCCTTCTGTGCCAACCAATCACTCAGAGGGTAGCTGACATGCAGACTGTGTCATGCTCTTCTGGAGTCTCTCTACCACAAACATGACTGTGATGTTAAATAAAAGAAATGAAAGTGATTTACCAAGGGAATTCTTTCTCTCTCCCCCACCCCTCCTGTTAAGTGCAAACACCATCTGGCTCCCCTTACTCTGTCAGCTCTTTCAGTCCTGAGACTTTTTTTTGCTCTTCCTAATTACTGTCATTAGGCAATGGGTAGTGATTACAGATAGATTCTGATGAGAGATATCAGGAAGGCCTAGTCCCTTATAGATTCATGATGAAGAACCAAGTTTCTTCCCTGAAATTATTTAAAGGGGAACAAGGAAAAACAACAACAAAGCAGAGCTGATAATCTAAAGTTTATGAATTCTTGGCGATAATGGAAGATGCATTATTTTTAAATTTAGGTATGAAGGGACAGAATAGGCAATGGAAGCTGGCACAACTGGATTCTACAAAGTAGAAAGGGCACTTGCTTTTACATTTATACTTACTGACTCAACCCCCAGATAATTCCACCTGGATGACTGAGAATCTTCATCAACATAAGACAAAAAGAAACAGTTTAGAACTCTTAACACTTCTAAGTGGTTAGAAGCTTCACATTACAGTACAGTATTTGGCAGACAAATATCCAGAAACAGAGAAGGTAAGACAATTATTTCTAGGAATGAAGTCATTTGTCCTCACAACATTTGACACTGGGGAAAAAAAATCCAGCATCCTTTGTAACCTAAAAAAAGGTTGCTGAAAATATATTCTGTTTCTTTCACTGTGCTTTGACCTAACTTGCTATTTAAGGAGACAAGTTCCGGCACATGATTCTAAGGCAATGAATTGCAACAGCAGGGAACAACCACCACAACAAAAAGAGTGGATGTTCTGCTAGAAACAAGTGGCTCTTTCTTTGGAGAGGAGGCAAGCTTGAGCTGAGAAGCAACTCAACCTACCTATTCCTCCTTCCATCTCTGCAACAGACCTCATCCCAAGGCCTTTTCCTCCAGAAATATATTTGCAAGTTCAAAGTACACTATGTCTGAAAGCAACTGGAAAGAGAAACTGCAGTATAAAGATAGCCAGGGACTCAGGAAAAAAAGAGTCAAGCAGCTTGTACCGTTTTTGTTGTTGTCAAAATTGTTTTTTTTTAGAACAGTAGTAGAAAACTATATATTATGGATTACACATCCCATAATCTCTGACTATTGCTCACAATGGCTGCATTGTATGTAAAACAGAGACAAAAACACCTGGAAGATATTAGCTTGCCTATCCCCAAGAGTTTCCAGCGAGCAGTTCCCGGGGAATCATATGCCTTTGCTTGATATAGCATACATTTCTGACCTCATTAGGAAGTTACTGTCACTGAACTTAATGGGATTTATTTCTTGCTCCACAAGAAATGTGGAGGAAAGCTTTGGCAAACCTAGATAGCATATTAAAAAGCAGAGACGTCACCTTGCCGACAGAGATCTGCATAGTCAAAGCTATGGTTTTTCCAGTAGTAATGTATGGCTGTGAGAGCTGGACCATAAAGAAGGCTGAGCACCAAAGAATTGATGCCTTGAACTGTGGTGCTGGAGAAGACTCTTGAGAGTCCCCTGGACTGCTACGAGGTCAAACCAGTCAATCGTAAAGGAAATCAACCCTGACTGCTCATTGGAAGGATTGATAATGAAGCTCAAGCTCAGATACTTTGGTCACCTAATGCGAAGAGAGGACTCTTTGGAAAAGACCCTGATGCTGGGAAAGATTGAAGGCAAAAGGAGAAGAGGACGGCAAAGGATGAGATGGTTAGATAGCATCACTGAAGCAGTGAGCATGAAACTGAACAAACTCAGGGAGGCAGTAAAGGACAGGAAGGCCTGGCGCGATATGGTTCATGGGGTCACGAAGAGTCGGACATGACTTAACGACTGAACAACAACAACTCAAAAGTTATAGGGCTTAATCATGAGAGTGAAAATTAAACCAGTTGGCTATAAATACATTGTGCACAGAAGCACTTCAGCTCCAGTAAATGAAAGTTTTTTGTGGAAGGATGTAGAAGGACAAGAACTGTCCAAACCATTGCAGGTATGACTCACTGCTAATATTTTTTAATCTGCCTGTAAATGTAAGAACGCTGTCCAGCAGATCACCCTCTCCATACATTCCTGTTTGTATGTTTGAGAGTGTGAGTAGCTTCTGTTGCTTTGACAGTTCTGCAAAGAATCAAACTGTTATTGTTAGAACAGTTGCTAAGCCTATTGTCAGGTATGAAAGAGAAAGAAAAATAGGCTTGGAAAAAAGCCTTTCATAAGAACCTATATAGTGAGTGTGTGAGGGGTGTGTGTGTGAATTACAATCTACTATTTTTCTTTTACTATCTTGATGAAGTTTTGACTTTTTTCCAGCATTATTGGAATGATTAGTTATCACTCATTCATTTGGGACTTCCTTGTTATTCTTTGCTGATCAGAACAGGAGCTTCTTTTTTCTCATTTGGTAGATAAAATGTACAGTGACAACAACAAGTTCTGTGATGCCATAAAGATTTATTATGATATAAGATTTTGTGGACTATAACTTAATAGGCTCATATGAACAAAGATATTTCTAACTGCTAGAAATCTATTACTTTTAAAGCTTTAATTCATCATGGGGCTTTTTGCTCTTATTGCTACAATAGACAAACATGGTAAATATAATGGAGAAGATTGATACTGAAGTTACTATTTAGCTGATTGACAATCATTTATATTCAGGGAGTAAGCATCCAGTTTTGATGATACCATTATGACTTCCGCTAAATGGGTTCTATATTGTCCACAGGGAAGGGATCGCTCTAGGCACTGAAAAACCAAGAAGTCTGCTCAAAAGCCACTCAGAGCAATTCTCATATAGGTGTTGATATAGCACCTGTAGCTCGCCTTTGAATTATGCCTGTGGAAGGGGAGTGCCACCTAGTGCCAGACTGGTGCTCTCTATTTCTCTGTAGCTTTGTAACCCCATTTGCTCTCCATTCTTCTGGATGGAATAGAGCTCTGGGGTTTCCCTAAAAAAATCACATCTAGGAAAATAGGAAAGTGGCAGATTTCATACCTAATAATTGCACTGGCTGGATATTATGAAACCATCATGATGTATTTTTGATGCAGTATCAAACAGTCCAGTTAATTCTTCTGGAACCATTGGAATCCTGATAACTAACTTCCACCCAAGGATGAATTTGATCAAAACCACATTCTCTAAACCAATTTTTCTCAAACTGAGTGCCCTCTAAATTTCCATTCCCCAAATTTGCAGGCAGGTCCATATTGGCTGGGGGATCCTAGAGGGACCTCAAGTTGGAGAAGGCTGGCTATAATGACAGCTAATTATTCATCTTTGTAATAGAAACTCTGTACCCATTCTTTGTATAGTTCAGTTTTTTTCCTCTCAGTAAAAGTTTCCTTCTACAAATTGGCTACTATGATTTTCCCCAATTTGTACTGCAAATCATCTCCCTGCACAAACCAATTAAAACCTTTCTGCATCTGCCAGCCCAGCACACATTTGTAGCGCATTGTTAGATGACTGATAGAGACTCTGTTTTAAAGAGGCACCTCATGAAAGGGAACTGAAAAAAATGTTTTTGGAAACTTAAACAGATCTGTAAGTGCAGCTGTTAACACATTCAGCACCCTGCCATAGACAATATGTGAACGCACATACCCTAGCCCACATACTGGCAGGATGGTGAGAAAATAAAGCAAAGGGTTTTTTTTTTTTTAAATGAATGTTAATATTTGTGGGAGTGAACTAGCAGACTGGCAAGTGTAAGGATTAACGTGTATGCATCAGATGTCCAAAGGCAACATACTTAGGTAACCTAGGTTCTTTAAATACACACCAACAACCATATGTCTGCACAGCCCCTTTTCACCTGGAATTTCACTGTCTGTAGTTCTTTTCCAGATTCATTTAGAGATAGGAAGAAAACTATTAAGAAAGATGAGAGAATATATTTGATAATGGATGCTAAGGCTGATACTGGCTGATTCTTGGTCAGAGTTGTACACGATTTTTAAGGATAAGTTAAAGATAAGTTTATTCTCTTAATTTTTTTTGCATATTTTGTAATAAACTTCCTCTTTGGGGGTACCATGTTTTTTTACAGGATATGTATTTATACTTTTTTTTTTTTTAAGAAGCACAATGCAACTCTCTCCTTTATCTGATCACATTATTTGCTTCCTGTTAAATTTTGCTGTGAAAAACACTTTTTTTCTCTTGGTAATATAACAGCTTTGCATTTCAGATACAATTATAAATCATTGGTCCTGATGATTCCAATTCCAGGTGATCAAGCCTAGTAATTTTCATCCCCATACTCTGAAATTCTATCTCTCATGTTTCTTTATGTGTGGCTCCCACTCTGTTGGTGTTCCAGAAGGCCTCAAGGACCTGGTTGTTCTCCTAGGCCTTGGGTAGGATGGATGGAGCCCCTTGCTGGATGAATTTTTGCATATGTTATTGAGCAACCAGATCCCATCTTGTTTATTTGCTTTGTACAGTATTATGTTTTTATTGTTCACTATATTGTGAGCTACTCAGAGTTGGTTTGGAATCAGGCAGATCTTAAACTGAGTAAAATAAATAATACTTAAGAACAGTTCCATGAACAGCAATATCCAAAATATATTGAAGATTACAGGACATCTATCAGTCTGCACACTTGCCCAGGTGAGTATGTTATTAATTGGTAAGAATATTGTATTACAATATGAGGACAACCTTAGAATAATTAAAAAAACATAATTACAATGAGATATGATGGTTTAGAGAGTAGTTTAAAAAGAAGTTTGTTTTGACTCCTGGTGACTGCTTGGACAAGTCCCTGGGAGTGAGAGTAAGTGACTAGCCAAAAGTCACCCAGCTGGCTTTGTGTCCAAGGCAGGACTAGTACTCACAGTCTTCCAGTTTCTAGCCTGATGCCTTAACCACTACACCAAACTGGCTCTCATATTAACATTGTTATGTTACATATTTAAAAATGCAATGGCTTAAATGTGTCTCTTTGTGATTAAAATTGTTTCACTTAAGCTCTTACTCTATTTTTTCATATTTCTTTTATAAGTTTTCATTCTTAACTATAGAACATATAGTAACTTACAAGTATCTTACTGGATGAATTTCAGGATGCAGAAATTAAGGCAAGAATATTTTACTCCCCTGAACATGACTCTTTCCTAGATTCTTTGATCTTGATGGATTGGTTGTAATATGTCCTAATATGTCCTCTCATTTCACCATAGTCATAACTGGACTTTTTGGAAGCTGAAGAGATGACTTCATTAGAAGTAAAGCTTGTGATTTTCCAAATTATAGTTACAATAAAACAAACTTCTACACCAAGGTGAATTGGCCTGCCTCCAATCATGAGCCAGATAATGTTTGAGAGATAGCATCTGCTAGTCTGAGCCATTTTAAAACAATTATTATGGCAGCTCCTCACTGAGGATGTTCTCCTGGGTTGTCTTAGTAGTCACCAGCATAGTTGCTCCAAGTTCAGTTGCAGGCAGTGGAAATGGAGAGTTGCATTTTGCATCATGGGGACACATGGGAATCACTTCAAACTCCTGACTTCTTGTGAAAACAATGCAGGGTATATTCTCCTTTAAGACATTATCTTGGGTAGTCTTTGTAACACCATTTAAATGTGAGCATCGAAGCTGTCCAGGGTCATAGTCTCCTGGTCTGTAGTCATGGCTTGTATGAGCTTTATTGGCAAGAAAACTTGTGCAGTTCCCATTTTCTAATAACAAAATATAATATTAAAGGAAAATCAAATTAAAATTTGCTGGAAAACTGAAATTCTTAAAAACAAACTGAAGGAATACTCATGATAGCACAAGAACAGCTATGCAAATAAACATAAAACCAAAATTGAACATATTTCAAATGATAACAAATACTGATTTATGTAAATCAAAGATGTAATTGTTGATTACCTTATTGCTGGCTATAGCAAAATTGCCCAGTTGAGTTTAAGCAATGCCATGTTAGCATTGTTATTGGAATTTATGTAAAATTTTTGGCTTTAGTCTTAACAAAAAATACTGGGACCACATGCTTGAAAAAGTCTTAGAAAATGAGGTCAAGATCATGTGAGATTTTAAAATTTAAACCTACAGACACAACACACCAGAATTACTATTACTGAAAAGAAGAAAGTGTGGTTCATAGATAGATGTAGAAATGCCAGGAGATAGTAGCATTGATGAAAAACAAATAGAAAAAGTAACAAAACATTGAGATTTTTAACACTGAAGTTCAAAGATCTGGAAGACTCTAATACCAATAGTAATTGGAGTACTTGGAGCCATACCAAAGGAATTCACCAAATATTTGGAAGTTTTAAATTTCCCAGACTTGACACCACCAACCAGCTTGCTTGGAACTTCCTGTATACTAAAATGACACCTCCATAATTCCAAGACAAGATTGGAACCCAAATAATAAAAAATGCCTAATCTAAAGATTGTTAGTTGTTGGATAAATAGACAATAATCTTAATTAGTAAATCACAAACAGTAATAAATGAATGCACATTTTAAAAAGAGATGTAAGACAGAAATAGGCAGAAAAAAATAATATTCTGTTAATTTGGTAGATAATTTGTAGTAGATCAGTAAGGGTTTTTATTTCCTGCTGTTTAACAGTGTTAACATTTTTATGGTCCCTGTGGCAATAACTAAAACATCCCCAATATGACTGTTAAAACAAGAATGCAGAGGAAGAGTAGATTTTGTGTAAAAAGGCATGAAATCTTAGTTCTGTACATGAACATTTATGTGAGGATGTGCTGAGACATTCACTTTAGCCCCTCTTTTGCAGTTGGCTCCAACTGGTGGATTGTAGGCTTCCCCAGGAAGGGGTCTAAGGGGGAAAATGATGAAGCATGCATTGTGATGTGTGACACAAATTCTGCCCCTTACATACCTGTGTGCAATATCATGACACAAGTATGAAAGGGTGGAGCTTGGATCATGATGTCAAGACACATATTTCATCCTACTGGTGTAAGTGTGGTTAGGAAAAGATGCCTGTATGGTGAATCTCAGCAATCTACTTAAAAAAAAAATTGGCAAACGTGAAATTTACCAATCTAGTTCAGCATCCCCAGAGAGGGATCTCTCTGGATCCTTCTTCTTTTTCATTTAGAACATGTGTAAAACAAGAGGAAGAAAACAGTCATTTGGTTCACACATTACTTAATTGTGTATGAGACTAGACTAGATCAACCTTCCTCAACATGGTTCATTTAAGATGTGATAGACTGCAGTTCCCACAATCCAACCAATCAGGTTGGAAAGAGTTAGGATAGATCAGATTAAGTGAATTAAAACCTATTATCTGAAGTGTTATTAATACCTACCTTTGGAATTCTCCTTTCCAGTTTTTCTCATCCTCTTCCTTTGTTTCAGGATTACAAGCCATAACATTGCCATGATGGTTACTAGCCCCACAAAAGCACAGAAACCAAATATTAAAGCTGAACAATTTTGGTTTCCAGGATGAAGTTGCACTGGTTGGGTTGTAATGGAGGTCATTCCAAGCATAGTAGCTGTGAAGGGAAACAACAGCTGTAAATGGGTCATCTTAACAAAGATGTTTCTTCTTTTGAAGAGAAGAGAATGGTTCCATTTTGGTTGATGGCATGGTAAGCTCAGTAAAAGGGGCAATGAAATAAGACATGTGCTACTGATTCAATTGTGCTATCAAAATAAAGCCAAAATGTTTCATATCTCCCCTCTGTGCAGCATTAAACCTCAATAATGTGAGTGCTTTTCTATGTGCAGCAGATGTAATGCTTTAAAGACAGTGGTCATGCAAGGGCTATAAAGAAGGCCCTGGAAACAATATGATGGAATGTTAAACCTGTTGTTCTGTATATCCAGATCAAGGGTTCTCTACTTAACTGTTTCCTTGGATTTATCAGTTCCAAGGGATATTAGGAATAAGGGAGAGAAGACGCAGAAGGACAAATTATTGGCTGTGGTTTTCTTCCAGATAGAAATAAACTTATCAGTAAAAGTGAACTAGGCCAGCGATTCACCCCAGAAAGCCTGTTTTAGTTAATATATCAAGCTGCAGATTCGCATTTCACCTTCTACAGAGGAGCATTTGGAGTTGAGCAGGACACTCACAATGTTTCTGATTTACTTAAAAATACAGCAGATTAGAGCAAGGTCATAAATAAATAAACAGATAAACAAGCTCAGCACCTTAAGATTGAATATGTGGGTAGCTGCAAGGAGCCACACAGTATGTTCTTGTTGCAGCTAGCAAATCTTACAATTGCACTCATAACCTTTTGAGCTCAGGCTGTGACTCCTCAAATTTGCTGTATCCAGGAAGTAGAAGACTGAAAATAAATGGCTAAATATTTAAATACCATTACTTGCTTGATAGAAAAACTAATTTTCCACTTGTACAGGGAATGTCTCCTGGTGAAAAGCAAAACCTTTGCTTTAGAGCACTTTATTACCAGCCCTTCTATCTTGCAGTATTCAACAACCAATGCCCAATACCCATGCAACACACATAAAAAGCACGCAGAGCTTCAATCGCACCTTCATGGACACTATCTTGCTTTTTTTTTTTTTTTTTACACTACACTCTGCCAACTCCCTGCCTGAAGGGTGAGACTCCAAAAGCAGCTTCCTTGGAAATAAATGTGAAAGCCTAGGCATATCTACTGCAAAATCTCTTGATTATGCATTCCCACCCTTGCATCTCAGTGGTTGAGAGATGCCCTCTCATGTTGATTACAGCCTTCATACGGGTTTGTATGGGATGAAACAAAATATTCCACCAGCTAATCCTTACCCATATGGTTGGATGTTCTGGGACATCTTACCTATGTATCTAGAAGGCACCAAGATAGAGAAGGCTGATCTAAACCATGAGGCAAGACTTTACCATGAGGTTTACAAAGTCCAGATTTACAGACTTACATTCTCAGAGACTGCTCATGCACAATACACAGAAGTAACCCGTGGTTGGCTACAAGAGCTGTGCAGACTTAAAACATTATTCCAAATATGTGCTTTGGGTCCCACACAAATAAGTGAATTTCTTAAAGCAGATGCACCTTGCTTTCAGGCTCATGTGAAGGTCTGAAAAGAGCCAGCCTACGTTAATTAACGGCAGAATAGTCTGAACACCTCTTCCAAATCATTTCTGAAAGAGACCCAGCCCTACTAGCCAGTTCAAGTGTCAGCATGTTGCGTGAATGCAATCTCTGTGATTAGTGTGTGGTACAATGTGTAGTGTAAACTTAGGCAACTCACTGAACCACAATTTAAGCGACTTAGGCCACATTGTTTTATGAATTAAGATTTTAATTAGAAGCAATGTGTTTTGGGTGAAGAATGAGAAAGTAATAGAAAGGAAAAAAAGAGAATGAGGGCCCTTTGTTTCAAAGAGATAAAACATTAAGGGCAAGGGATAGAATATATATTTGTATTAAAATTAAAATTCTGAACCAGAAGAGAGTTAAAATAGATAGATTTGCATAATTTCTTCCTCTTTATTGAAGGGAAGAGGAAAGAACTAAAAGGATGCTAAAACTCTGCCGTGTTAGCATCAGCTGCCTTCTAAAATTTCACTTGAGAGTTCATTACAAATACTTGCACATTTATCTTGACTAATGAAAGAGAGATAAACTAGCTTTGCTAAAAATGAAAGAGGAAGTTGTCAGTTTGTTGAATTTTGCACCACCCCAAATTATTTTCTGCACTCCCAGAGACTGGCCATAAACCAAACTCCTAAAATCAAAGCCTATAAAATGTAGCAAACACATGACACCTAGGGTAAGAGGGAAACACATGTTTGCCCTTTTATGTACAATTAGAAATTGAAGGAAACCCACACATTGTAGAAGGGAAACAGATTTTAAACAAATCTGAAAAGGGATTTGCACCATTTGCATCTCTTCTAGTAAAATAGCAAGCAGATACTACAAACCTGAAGTCTACCCACCATTGCTTATAGCTTCTTTTACTGGAGTTACATAATATGTTTAAGCCTAAACCCAGGTTAACCAAACACAACCTCTGCAGTCATCTAACAGTTTGCATCCCCTCCACCCCATATTATGATTTCATATTATGGCCTAATTCACACAATACACTAAAACAATGACTGAGTTTTCCACAACCTGCTGATTCACAACTGAACAATTCTATTCTAGCTTAGTCAGGCCTGTGGTGTGAAGCCAACATATGTCTCAAGGGCATTCACTAAAATCCACTATCACATCCTTGACTTTGGCAGACCTTTCCCCATTAACTGTTTCCATTTCATGGAGGAGGCTGGGAATTAGGCTCTGCCACTACGTGGTGGCGCTCTTCTGGGAATGTTGGAAACCAGAGCATGTAAAGGAATGAACTCCTGTAAAATCCCAGCTGAAGACTCCTCTATGAACTCTCTTCAGTGTAGCCTTCCATCCTCCCTTATAGAGGAGTCTGCTGCAGAGCAAGATAGACCAGCCAGCTCAGTATTATTTTACCACAATCCGCTTTTTCTAGTGTTGGCCAGTAGATAATGTGCCAATTGGGAAAGGCCGCTTTTTACTGTTGGCGTTAGATTACAGGAGGGCTCTTTGACAACCCTACCTTGAGATATTGGTACCTGGGGCCATAACAGGATGCCCAGTTACCAATATGCCCAACAGAACTTGTTTTTCATTGGTTCTTACTCCAATTGATGTTATTTTTAAGATAACAAAATCATCCTCATCCTCATCATCTAAACTTCAGCCATAAGTATTATCTATGCTTCAGTGTTTCTGGGCCCTACATAAATCCCAGAGGCATTCTTAAGCAAGGGGGTGGAGGGGAGAGACACAAAAAAAGAACTGAGGTAGTAGCTTCCTAGGAGGCTAAGAAGCCAGTGAAGGATAACTTCAGTATGTCTTCTAGTAGATTGATATTTTATGATTGGCCATGTCCGCATTCCTTAACCATCTTTTGTGAAAGTGCCCATAATATTCTCTCAAATTTCTAAATGTATCTTCCAGCCCAAGAAGTAGAGACCTTAACAAAGGTACATGTCATTAACTCGTTCAGTTTATATAAGAGTTGGAAGAAGCAGTACACCTATTTATTGCAATTCCGATCTCTTAAACAATGCATGATGCTAGCCTGAGAAACTCCATAACACATAATTCCTCTAGATACATTTTTATCAACCCTTATACATGAGTCATACATGTGATGCAAATCAGGTCAACTAAATACCCACATGCATCTAACCCTATTGCTCTCATAGATATTGAACAATGACCTCAGGCTGTAAATCACCCTCACTTGACTGTTTTACCAGAAGAGGTGGCACCTGCCCTATGAAATAAACTCTCCTGTGAGGTTCGCAAAACCCAAGTGCTGACAGGTTTTAGACATATTTCAAAAATTTATTTTCTTTTGTTGACCTTCCCCAGCCATTAATTCCTTCTACTGTTTAACTTTTTATGGATTGTTTTTATCCTGACATTTATTCCTCCATTTTTATTTTAAAATATTTTCAGATTTTTAAAACTATCTGAGGATTCTTTGTAACGAGAAAATCAATCAATCAAATCTTCTCTGTTTTGTAAATGACTTTATACTTAACAGACTAATAAGGTGAGAATTGCCTTCTTAGGAGCAGAACTGGGCCCTTACCTGGGAGATCTTTTTTCCTATTCTCATGGGTCATTCTCTACCCCTGGACTCTCTTCTTGCTGATACAGAATCTGTTTTCAGCTTGCCTTCAGACCCCTAAGTCCACCCCACACTTTCAAGCCTAGGATTTTATATTTTCCTTACTTGTCTCCTTCCTGGAAACTCTTTGCATGCGTTTGCAGCTCAAGCATTGTTTGATCAGCCGGTCGTAGCAGAGGCTGGGATGAAGGCAGGTGGTGTTGGGATTGGGGTGCCTGCTTTGGTCCATTAACATTGGTGAATCGGACAATCCTAGCAGAGGCCTGGGTGAGAACAGGCTGCGTCGTAACTGCTTCTGCTCTTCATCACAGTTGAGCGTCAAAAGGAAGAGAAAGCAGTCAAGGTTTAACCAGAAAACAAATGATTCAAATGCTTCCTCAATGAGAAATCAGCAAACCGTGGAGTTCAGTAGTTTTTTTCAGGGCTCCCTAGAGCTTTATTGAAGTGGGGGAGTACAGAGAGGAGCATCTTGCCCAAGGATATTTTTAAAAATATATGCATTGCTATGGTATAGAAAGAGGCAAAATAAATAAATTAAATTAATTAAATTAAACCATGATGATTCCACCATTTGGTCCCAATACATTAGCAGCATCTAAAACTCCCAAATTGCTAGCAATATTAAAAGGTATTTTTCGATTTTTCCAAATCTATAGTGTTTTTAATAGATGGTTAAAGATTATCGTTGGAGGTCCAAATCAGTGGCACTGACTCTGCAGCATATCCTGAGCAACTGACCACAAGGGTGCACTAGGGTGTAGACTGAGAGCTATGGATTTATTCTATGTCCTGCTCTCCCTGCTCTGGATGTGAGAGATTACTAATCAGAATTTATAGTTACTTCTTCCAGTCTTTCTTTCCAGCCACACACGCACAGAGCACATACTCTTTTGAGTCTCTTCCTGGTCAGATGTAATTAGCAAAGTTAGATAAGTTTTGCCTATCCTTATAATATATTTCAAGTACATAAATTCCTTTCTGTTACAGTTATAAAATCTGCTTTGCTATTTATTGCCCAGGTTTGATTGCCACTCTTGGAATACTCACATGCACACACAGAATGCTTTCACCTCCAGATTTTGAATGGTATACCAACATTTTGGAAGTTATAGGAGAACACCGAGGCCAGATCTGCACTTTCTGTTTGCCCCATGCCCAGTACAGGCAGCTCCCATTTCTGCAGTGCAAGAACAGACAACACTCCTCTACCCACTCCCAGCCCATTGCAAACGCACCCCCCACACACCATGTTTGGAAGCTCTGCTTTAAAACTTTTTCTATCACTGAAATGTTACAAGTAAAGAAAAACTTTGAACTGATTCACAGGAACATCATTGTGGGCTGTCTTTTGTCTGTTCCATCCTTGGAATCCATGACATTTCCTCTCTTTAAACATTATTTTTATTTATGCATTTTATTTAATCTACTTATACTGTTTGTCAGATTTAAAAATAGCTTGAAGCAGTTTATGAAAGAGCTCTTTGTCTTTGGTTCTAGGAAAAAAATGTATATTAAATGTATTCTAGCTATTTATGCATTGTTCTTCAAAGTACTAACTAGTACCAGCTTCGTTAAAGTCATGCGATGTATACCCCAGAGCTCACTGCTCTGAGCAAATCATTCTTTCTGGGGTCCCCAAGATACCCCAGGAAGCAGTAGAGACATCTAAACACCCTGTGGGAACATTAGAGTAGCAGTGTTCCCGCTGTCTTACTAAAATTCCTGTTTAATTTTTGGATGGTGCATGAATGAAATTGTTTTTCCCACAGAGAGTAGCCAATTGCACATAGATGGGAAACAGACAACTGGACATGGCTACATTGTCCCATTTGAATAGATAGGTTCAGGTTAAGAGACAAAGGCTTCTCCTGGATCTGTATTTCAGAATACTGCTAATAACAGCCCAGCTTTGGTTACTTGCTGTTCCAGATTATGGAGCCAACCTAACTGGCTACTTTCCATCTTCTCTCTAGCCATATCCTTTAATCTATGCAATACAATCCTGTTAACTGTATTTTCCTACATTATTTCTTTATATAGCTCCATTTATGCACATAATTTTTACAGGTAAAGACAGGTCCCCACTTATAATTTAAAAGAGGCCAAAACAATCTAAGAGGAAAGGGATAAATGACACAATGGGGAAATGGGGGGAAAGTGTGTAATTATTTCAATTACATGTAGCTTTCATTACAGGAGCAGATGCCAAGGCAGCGCTTTGGCCTAGGCCATCATAATGATTGCTACTTTTGAGGTGATGCTGTTCGCCATAGAACATGCTAGTCCTTAGTTATTATGCTCCTAAAGCACTTGCTGTTTGGAACGGCATAAGAAGTCAAATCAGCTGGCAGTGCCATCCTATAATGATCAGCCTCTTTTCTTTTTTCTTTTCTTTTCTTTTTTCTTTTTTCTTTTCTTTTCCAGAAGATTATTAAGATATGCCTGTGCCATGGGGGTAGAAGCTATGTTGGGGTCAGACTACCATGACTGAGTGGCCAAAATCCAAACAACCCTTCAAAGTACATTCTAAGAGTTAATTTAAAAAAAAAGAAAAGATTCTGCTGCCATGTAGTGGTCATATGGATTTTTGCAGCTCAGATATGGTGGAGTTAATCACATAGTTGTTTATACACTTTCATGGATAAGTTTTCCAACACTTTTCTAACTTTTCCCATTGTTAACTTCATTTCCCTTCCTATAATCTTGATTGTTAAAAGTCAAGAAAGAACATGATGAATAGCCCCTGGCTCACTGCCACCATACACTTATATCTCCATGCTTCCAAATTTAACTATACCACAGAACCCATTCACATATCTTCCGTGGATCTCAGATGTATCACCACCTCCAAATGATTTCATAAGACGTTGCCTGAAGTGCTCCTAGTTTATACAAGATTAAAAAACAAAGCAGCTGGAGGCAGGGAAGGGTAAGGATGGTAATGTAAGACACTTTGAGCAAGGACAAATGAGTGCCTATTTTTTAAATATCTTGCCTTTGGTTCTTTCAGTCCAGTTTTTCCAGTCTAGTAGGTACTGCTAGGATAAGCATGTTCCTTCTACACACAATTGGGAGATAGCAGCAGAAAGTTGATGTTGCGGTTGTTGTTGTTCTACTATTCTTCTAAAGGGAAGTAAGATTCTGTGGTTGCTTTAAATTATACCTTTATCTAATTAGGGAAGTAAGAAGAAAGTATACAGGTAGTCCTCATTTAGCAACCATTCGCAGTTACAACAGTGATGAAAAAGTTACTTTACAACCAATCCTTGCATGTACAACTTTCACAGATCTGTAAAGCAAAGGAAAGCTGAAGTAAGATCGTAAGCACTGTTGCAGTTTCACTTAGTGACCACTTCACTTAATGACTAAGTTGCCATTCCCAATTGTGGTTCCTAACAAAGATTACCTTTCAGAGTCCCATCAATAGATACATATACACCAATCTATTTAAGCTGATAGGCACATTTGGAATGTTGACAGCCTGTTATGGGCAGGCTCCCAGAATAAGTCATTGTAGGTATAGCCAATCATAAAATTCCAATTTAGCAGTGGGGCAAATAAAATTTTAGATTGCATTTTATTTTCTAAAAATGTCTCCAGGGTGGAATGTGAGTAGAAATGTCATAGTAGGAAATACAGGTTATGCTAGAAGCTGATGCTTTGCTTTGCAATGTGGTAGCTTTCCATTCCTTTTTTTTTAATTAAAAGAATGTTTAACAAGAAAATTAAGTAAAGCAGGGAACTTTGTAAATGCCAAGGAATGTATTGGCAAGCACAGTGTCACCCTTGACCACCACAATGGGTACAATGGGACACACACAAGTTGTGAATGCTTTTAACCTGACTATTTATTCAGTCAGGTTTGTACTACTGAGCTACTACAATGTTCATTTACATTACAGTTCAAGGGAAGGTGACCCCAACATTTCCTCCCCTTTGTTTTCTCTTTCTGCATCAGCAGTGTTTGAATTAGCTTAACCAAGTGAGAAATGCTCGGTCCTATACTTCTCTGGGACAAAACTCCACTAAACAGTCAAAAGCAAATTTCTCTGTAAACTTTGCATATGAAAATGCTCTAAGCCCCTGACACTTTTTAACATGAAGTTTTAACAAACTTGGGTTCACATTGTCCTTTAATGCAAATTTAGAATGTTCTCCTATATTTTCTTACTTATTATTTTTGTTCACCTGTATCAGGAAGGGAAGAAAAGCTGAAATGAGCTTTTGAAATAATTTAAAAACATCACAGCCTGCTGCAGGAAATTACATTGGGTTATACCACTGTTCCCTGAAACAAATCGATATCATGTGGACCTCAAATAAGTCTGTGTGAATCAGCCTTCCCCCTCCTGTTTCTATTGGACTGAGAATCTCTAGCCATTGGCTATGGTGGCTAAAGATTCTGAAATTTGAAGTCTAACATATTTGGAGGGTACAGGCTGGGCAAGTTTGATATACTGTATATCCTTCTGAAAATTCTATGCTAAACAAGGTTACACATGTATGAACCAAATTCTTTAAATATACATCCATGTGCCATTGTATTCTGAAAAACACACCAGTATTTTTTCATAGCTTTTATAATATAGATAGAGAGCTGTCTTAAGTGAAACTCTAGTAGGGAAAATCATGGAGGATCCCCTCCCCTTAACCTTATTCACTATGCCATGAGCAATAGGAAGACAAAGAAATGTAGAAGTCCTAAATAGCTGCTGGGTTGATGGACAAATTACCCCAAAGCTGTAGCTGATACAGGGGCATAGGAGTGAGCCTGAGGGAAGGAGTGGCCCTGGGGTACATCAATCTATGCAGAATAGAATCCTCCATGTTTACAGGAAGAGCCAACCCAGGAATAGCAGGATGCTGTACTGATAGAGCAGGTGCAAATCCTCATTTCCCAGGAGAATTTCTGAGTTCATAGGAAAAACCTGCCAATCTGGTGAACAAGCAGTTTAAGGAATTCCTTTTCATACTTGAAAATAAGGCCTGCTCTTCTTTTCTTTGATTTGGGGCTAATTTTAGTTAGTGGCAGATGTGAAGAGGACACTCCTGATAGGGCTTCTGTTTCCTCTTGTTTCATTATAGTACAGATGGTGGAGCATTTACCTTCCTTCCTCTTGTAAAGTCCAGGGCTAATTTGTGTCTCTCTGTGGGACTGGGGCTACTAGCCTTGGGTATTAATGAGTCTAGATCTCCACCCAGTGTCCTTAATAATAAGCCCCATAGAATAACCTGTCAGGACCCTCAGTCTCTTGAGCTAATCTGCTGAGGGACAGTTGCTGGTGGGGATGGAGCTTTGGGCCGGTAGGAGATGGTATGGTAAATTACAACGAGGTGTTATGAGTTGTTGCTTATCTTTGAATAGGAGCTGCTCTATTAATTTGGTGGCAGATGCATCCTACTAAACTGAAGTCACCAAACAGTGACTATTTTATGGCAATTCTGCTCTTAGAAGAATTCTGCAATATGCTGTCCTCATTTTTGTCAGAGCATCTGTGCTTTGAGCATAGACTTTCTGCATAATATTCTCAACAAGAGCCCCCAAATGCAAGATGTATGGCTTATATATTCATGGAAGCCTTTGCTGGAGACAGAATGTTTAGATGATTCTTCAGTCTTAATCAGCAATGCAGTTCTTCTCATCACATAATTTCCAAGGGCCTAGACTGATCCAATTGCCTAACTTCCTGAGGGGGCAAAGTAAGGTACAAACATGCATCTTTAACAATAATGATAACCAAGGAACCTCAGTCTTGGGAATTATGATTACAACGAATGAAATCAGAAGTCTGGCACAGTCCATAACCAAACTTGCACTTCTCATTTTGATGCAGACGTGAAAACCCCAGGAACTCTGGGGTCTAGTTAACCAAGTGAATTTTATTAAACATATAAAACAGCAAGAATATGAAAGTAGCAATTAAAAATGTGGTATACTACTCATGTGGAGAAATGCCTCAAAATAATTATCCCAAGCATTTGCTTTAATAAAACAAACGGCTTTTCACAATTGTATTTGTACCCCAGTGTGCCTCATTCCTGAAAGAAAATAGAAGAGTTATTGCAAGGGAAGACTTGGCCTACATGCAAAATACACAAACACAGCGCAAGTATATGTACTTGATAGGCCAGAGCAAGAACTTCAATAGTTTAATAAACAGAAAGTTGGACTTACCTAGATCAGAAAAGTTTATTTGTAACAGAAAATTTTATTTGTAGCTGTAAGAACAAAAGCATCAAATCAAAAGAGTTATGCATGAAATAGTCAAGTCTCACCTTCTGAAGATGCGAAGACTATTGAGGTAGAATAATTATTTAATAGTTATCTCAGATACAGAAAAATAATATTCAGCCAGTATTTTCAAACTGTAAAATGTGAACTTATTGTTCTGTGGAATCAGCATGCCATCAGTATGCCATTTATGCCTACTTCCTCATATAAAAATCTTGCATGCACATGAGAGCGTTGGGCTTATGCATATTCCACCACCATCCACATGTGCTATGAGTACTGCTCTCTGTGTGTGTGTCCGTATATGAAGTGATCCAATCAGCTCCTGGAGAGGGCAAGGTGAGCAACTGCCAGCATCCTGAGATCAACACATTGCCACTGAATCAGCTGAAAAGAGGTGGGGGGGGAAGCTGCTGTTTCCTTTGCCCCTTATTATTCAGTATAATGTCAAGCTAAACTCACTTAAATTGACTACACTCAGTGCACTACTTCCACTTCAGGAGTCACATTATGCCTTTAAAGCATGGCTTTAAACATCCAATGCTATGTTTTGAATTTTTTCCCCACAATGGGGTTTTTTTTTTTTTTTAATAACATATAGTTGAAGAAAAACGCTGAAAACTTGCATATACTTCTGTATTAATAAAAATATCATCTGGCTATGCTTCTGTATGGATTTTGCTTTTGTTTTCTCATGAATAAATATGGTCATGATTGTTTCTTAATTTCAAAGAGACTCCAGAAACTCCAAATTTCAAAGTTCTCCACAGTCTTTTCTTCCTCTTCCTCTTCCTCTTCATCATTGTGTGCTCATAGTTGGGTTACTGAGTTGGGAGTTCAGTAAAGACTATGGATTCAAGAAGTTATTCTGAAGATTTGATCTTGTTTAGCCCAAAGATAATTGGTGGCAAGATAACCAAGTAAATGAACTTAAAATGTACGTACTATTTGACTTGCTTTTTTGAACCCTCTTGACAGAAAATTAAGGAAAAATCTGTGAATCTTCCTCAGTTTAAAGAGACTAGTTTGTTTGTTGAGAAGGTAATTATATTTCCAATTATTGAGGTGTCTTGGTATTTTATTTACTTCTGGGATATCATATCTGAGGAGCTAATTTTTTCATGTATTGGGCAATACTTAATGGGTAGAGCGTACAGCCACAATGCATGATGATGGGCAAATTTCAATGATTGTTTTGTTTCTTATTTTTAAAAAAGCAGGTGAATAGAGATGTTCATAACTATTCATCATAATAGGTAGCTTGAATGTCCAAACCGAGACATAGTATGACCTGGTTTGCACACAGTAATAAACCATAACGTCATTTGTTGGTTTTGGCTTAGTACTTTGTGTCAATCAAACTGTTATTTTTAAACACCATTTATTATGGCTTTGTGTGAAGCTAACTAATTGTGTTTTTTTTTTTAAAGAAATCAGCTAACAATGGCTTAGCACAATGGATAAATCTAGCCTCTGCTTCTGAATTTGAGTTGCTGGGGTTCAACAAAAGAGAGCACTTTTGCTTTCCTGCTCTACTTATCCCATAGCCATGGTTACTCTCTGTAGGAAATAAAGTGCTGGATTAGATTGAAGTTTGGCCTGATCCAGAAAAGCTCTTCTTGGAGCAACCAGCTATTCTCTTATTCTTGTTCCCAGCAGATAGTTGTGACTCAGTAGCTGAAAACTGCTTAGTTGTATTGTATAATCCCCAATTTGGTATCTTCTGGATGTGTTAAAGAACAACTTCCATTATCTCCTGCTAGCATGAGAACTGTAGCCAATCCAGAGAACAGCAATTTGGGAAAATCAGGCATATACCACTGTTGATAGTGTCAAACAAAGAAGGGATTCACAAGCTGATTTAAGCAGCCGCAATCCTTCATGAGAACCTCAGCAGCCTTCCCCATCTTGGTGTCCTCCAGTTGTGCTGGAATAGGAAAGAAAACCATCCAGCCAAACATTTAACCAAATCACTTTGCATTTCACAAAAGAAGCATTTGCAAGATCTTTTCCCACAGCTAAACAACAGGCCAAGGATTATTCATGGGACATGTCTGAATTATTCTGAATAATGAATGAATCTGAAAATGTGACAAAGTTCATAAAGATCAAAATTCCCCAAGAGAAAACAATGTCAGGGAGATCTCTCCCTTTCTGTTTCTCTCTTCTTGCATATTCATCCCTATGAATTTTTATGGAATAGAGTCAACTCTTTTGCAGAAATTAAAGAAAAAAATGTTCTTAACTTTGGCTTGGTTTTTCCCTATTGTTTACAAAAAGAATGGGAAAAAATAAACTGGTTGAAGTTATCTGTTGATAAATTCAGGGAAGCCATAGAATCAGTTGTGATTGGAGTGGCCTATAAGCCCACTTAATATAGTTTTGCATATCTCTGTCGGAAAGATGTGAATTGGCAGAAAATTATCCTGGCATAAACTTGCTGGCCTTGTTGTTAATCCCTGTTCTATCTCAGTTGCTTCTGTTTTAAGCTCCTGGAGTCATCTGACCTCTCCAAAATAATGGGTGATAAAACCTAACAGATTTTACCCAGGTTGAAAGAGAGTCTATAATACTGATACAACTAAGGATGATCTAACCTTATCTCTCATTGCTTGGGGACACAGGGATGAGATGAAGGCAACATTATGGGGACACTACAGGGAAAAAATGTTTCCAGGGTGTGCTTGTGCCATAATTAGGTGCAAGTGGGGATATAATTACACTGAACTGAATTCAGCCACTAACCAAACACAGCTTGGGAAGTTTTGTGCATTAACAAAGACATCTGCTATTCTCAGCTAGGACCCTCATCATGTCAGATGGGAGAACAAAATAGGCCAATATTAGTACTTCATATTTGTTGCACATTTTTCCATTTAAGATATGCTAGTTCAGCCTCATAAATAATACTCCCAAAATTACTAGCTTGTTTACCAGTGTGTTGGTACCTAGAAGAATATAGTCACAAAAGCTATTACTGTTTTGGACACAAAGAAAATGGTATTTCATTTTACCGTTCCAAGATTTTGGTTCTGGATGCAGAGGATAGACAGAATATTTTTTCCATTACCTGCCCACATAACTATATGGAATTTCAAGCACTCACCTGCACATAATTAGTGATTAGCTATGGCTATCAGACTTTGATTGATTGATTGACTGGATTTGTGTACTAGTTGAATAACTGAGTTACTGGAATTTGAATGAGTAGCTCCTAAATCAGGTATCCCAACACCTGACAGTTATGCAGCATATTTTCTACTTTTATGACAGGTCTAATCATCATTGCAATATTTTAAATTGTGAAGTTGCATTTCTTCTCTTGATAATCTAGGGTGCTGGGGCAGATGTAGTATATGCTGCATCTACTTTGGCTAGAGCTCTCTTGCCTCCTACTCTGCCTCTTATATTTTGAAATTTAGATAATACCAGTAGTATAACTCAGGTTAATAAAACATCTTTGATGTCAATCCAGCTGTAGGTTCCTTGCCATATACACCCCAAATCCAATCCATACAGTTTTAGCAGGGTCTATCTTGCAAGGGTGACCGACTGCTTATTTGCTTTTTCAGTTGAAAAAAAGAAGCACTTTTGATTATAAAAGGAATCATGCTTAGTTGTGTGAGTTCTTATCTTAATGGCAACTTACGTAGATACTCTATCCAGTAGCAAATCAGTCTAGAAGAAAATTATTTTGTGCATTGGAGATAATTTGAGAAACTAATGTTACATAAAAAAAAAGTTTGAAGTTTCACAAACGTTTTGCTGGACTATCAATCTTAATGGGTTAATATTACCAGAATGAGTTATTTCAGGTTTTATACTGTAGGATTGATTGATTGATTGATATATATATACGTGTGTGTGTATGTGTGTGTATATATATATATATATATATATATATATATATATATAGTTGCACAGACATGACTCTGGGCAGCGTACAAACCTAGCAACAGTTAAAAACTACATAACAATCTAACAGCGGTCAAACTTTAATAAACATTTTAAAAACCCAAGATTGCGGGAGAACAATAGTCACCTGACCTCATACCTGGTACCTTTGAGTCAGTGTTGACTCCTGGTGATTGCCTGAACAAGGCCCTGAAGTTTTCTTGCCAAGATTTCAGAAGTGGTTTGCCATTGCCTCCTTCCACGGGCTCTCTTATGCTTTAGCTATTTAAGCTATAAAGAAAACCACAAAGAAATATTTAAAATAAATACAAATAAATAAATTAGAGAAGCAAAGCAGAAAAAGAAAGGCATTCTGAGATTGATATCCTTAGGGTTTGTTTTTAAAGAAAACTCTATCCTTAAAAAAAAAACATAATTTTTTAAAAATAAAACTGAACTGCCCTAAAAGCATGGATAAGCTTCTCAAATTCTCTAGAATTTTCCACTGAGCAAGGAAGGTGATGCAATACGGTAAGCACCTGAGGGGGGAAAAAAAGACTCCCCATATTAGGTAAGAGTTTGAGTTCTGCAATTTGCTCTTCAGACTCAGGACGTTTCTCATTTGCATCTAAACACAAGCAGACATGCCCTGGCAATCTCTTCTTTCTGCTGAATCCCCATGATGTTGCCTGCATTTCATCCACAACTCATACCAGAGGCAACCTTAAACTGTTTTTACCTGTTACAGTGTCAAGTGATGTTTTCTTTCTTAAGCCAAAGCCAACTTACATCAGTTTCAGATGTGGAAAATCTGACCTGCATTAGTTGTTGTCAGTGCAGCTGAGTGACCAAAGGGGATAGGATCAACTCGGCCGCTCACCTCCAAGGCTTTAGGATGTTGGAGAGTTTGGCTGTTTCACACTGGGATCTTCAGCTGAACCTCTTATCTCCTGAAGTCTGTGGATCTGGTGCCTGGTGAGTTATAGGAGAGGAAGAACTAAATCTTTGCTTAAAAAAAAAAAGTGTAACAAACTGGACAGGTGCTCATCAGTCAGAAGGTTTTACCAGCAGCTTTGCTTAAGATATCCTATACAAAATTAGTATCTCAGGGGCAGAACAGCAAGCCAGAACCGAGGCTATAGAAGTAGCATAGGGATCGGCAGTGGGTACAACAATTTTATGCTATATGTTTTCTGCTGGCTCAAAGATGGGTAGATAGCAGTTTAACTGAGCTATGGGGAAAGGCAATCTGTAGGAGGCTGTGGACTGAATTACTCACAAGTAGCTGTTGCAGGGATCAGCTTAGCATCATGAGACAATAACCCCCACTTTTGAAAACACATATGCTGCCTGAAATATGAAGACTCAGATACACTTCTTGCTTTGGATGCCATTCACAGATTACTAGCTCAGTGGAGAGCATAAGTAATAGGAAAAATAACAAACTTAATGTAGAAGTGAAATGCTGAGGAAAATGTCCACCTGCTTGTTTTCTGCACATCAAACTACTGTTAAACCAGGGGTAGATAAGCTGTTGGCATGCAGATGTTTCAGACTTTAAACTCCATCAGCTATACCTATCAGCTAGAGCCAGCATGAACAACCACTGATATGTTGGGCAAAAAAAGAGCAGATATTTGATTAATTTTAGAGCAACTGGCCTTTTGGATAATTATAGATACAAACCCTCTCACTTTGGTGTAGTGGTTAAAGCATCAGGCTAGGAACTGGGAGACTGTGAGTTTTAATCCTGCCTTAGCCACAAAGCCTGCTGGGTGACCTTGGGCCAGTCACACTCTCTCAGCCCTAGGAAGAAGTCAATGGCAAACCACTTCTGAAAAACCTTGCCAAGAAAACTGCAGGGACTTGTAGGCAGTCACCAGGAGTCAAAAACTGACTTGAAGGCGCACACACACATTAACTAATAGAAAGAACGTTTGGTTGCCCTGCTTCATTATCTTGAACCCAGTTCTGCCTTGAACCTGATTGTGGCTACCATTGTTTTTTCTGTATGGATATGCTTATTTAGGAAAAGTAAGCAAACAAATAGTATTCTTTGTGTACCAATGCTATACTTATCATTGGGATGTATCTAGTCACTCTAAAATTCCATTTCAGCCCCTCCTCAGTAAATACAGATGCTTTGTGTATGGGGCACCCCATGTGCACAAGGGGAAAACTAATATGAGTTAGTTTGTTATAAGATTTCCACACGACTTGGAAAGGTGTCCTTGTCTGGTTGCTAGTTGTTTTGTTCCTGCTTCTATCTGAAATTGAGCATGTAAAAACTAAAAGAACAAAACATTTGGAATTGGCTTTCATCCTCTAGCCCATTCAACACACAAAACATTGCCAGCCATCAAGCTTCCCCCCTCCCCTTCAAAACACAGCATGGACATTGACTAATTAACCTTCCCTGTACTCTTGGAAAGGCGGTTACTAACTACTCAGCACTACTATGTTGAGCAGCATAAAAATTAAAGTAATTAAGAGATGAGAAAAGACACCTCTGACAGAGTGGGCAATGTGTGTTTCTTATGCATAATTGCCTCTGACTAATGTGCAGCATTATTCACTACATGTTGTTCTCTAAAGCTCATGTCCAGTGTTTAACAGATTTAGTAATACAATTTCTACCTGTTCTCCTAAAATGGTCTTTCCCAGCCAGCTTTATATCTCTGTGGGAAAAATGCTGTCTGCTGTTATGCTTCGTGTTTGCTAATGATTAGTCTTCTACAACCAAGTGCAGCTTCCTAACCAAGCTGCACAGAGTATCATAGGGCCTCACCAATCACCTTGCTTTGACAAAGTAGCCAAAGAAAGACCAGTTGTATAGGCTGCCTGCAGGGATATTCCATTAGAAAATGGATCTGCTTAAATTCAGTTCAGCTTCTTGTTATTATTACATGGATGGACCTATTATATAAGCATTTGAACAGACTTAAGTTAGAACTCAACCTAGTAGTATGACAGCTGATAAATCTTAGTTAACTAGCATAGCTTTATTCTTTCAAGAGAGATAAGGACAGAAAAGCAAAGAGAAGGTTATTTTTATAGAAATGGTACAGATAGAATGGCTATGAAACAATCTATTAAGATATTTTATATGTGTTTAAAGAATGTATGTCTAACCTCTGGATTAGACACTCCATTCATGCAGTGATATTGGCATATATATATAAGAAATTTAGCCTGGAATCTTTAAATTTAATTATACGTATTTAATAAGTCTCCTGTCACCATCTTGTGGTTATAGTGAAAATTGCATGTGTGTGTGTGTGTACGTGTGCCTGTGTGAAACACTAAGTGCAATCTGCATTTACTTTTAAAATTACTACTTTTATATTCTATCTTTATTCTAGGATTCAAAATGGCATGTCCTTACTCATCCCCATTTTATGCTCAGCAAAATATATAGGTTACAGTGAATCTGGATAGTCTTAGCCTAATACAATACTGTGGAGCCTTTGGTACTCAAGAAGTGCCCGTGGGCATCTTCTTGGCCTCCAGAACCTCATGCCAATTTGGAAAAAAACAAAACAAGCAAAAATCTTTACTTACTTACAGTCATAGACCAGAATAGGCATGGGGAAGGAATACAGTCAATAAAAGAAGACATAGGAGTGTAAAAGCTATTAAAAGGTATAGGGAGGCATAAAAAGTTATGTAAAAGACATAACATATACAATATTAAATGGAAATAGGATGAAGTAAGAGACTGCATAAACCGCTAGGTTGTGCAGTGTTCTGTGGTGGCAGACTAGGAGTGTGCACATTGAGACTAAGCTAGAAGTCATCATCCAGCAGATTTTGTCCTCTGTTGCACAGAACCTGGCAATGCTGTATGTTGTGGCACAGTTGATGCCCAAAAGTAGCAGAGAAATGTACAATTGTTGCATGTGCCCTGGATACTCTCTTTGGATGAGGTTGGTGTGAGTATCTCTTTAACATGAGTACTGGAGAACATGCTGTATTGTTCCTCCATGCCCAGGATTGCAAGGGCATTACCATTCTGAGAATGGAACGTACCTGCATTGTGCCTCGTGCATGGCTGAAGGAGAGTGTGCCATCACGAAAAAATAAAGGCCCTTCTGGGCCTTGGGACTTCCAGTTGTGTTAGATATGCCATGGGGGAGGCAGGATACCTGAGATCTTTGCTGATGAAGATGTTTGGGATCCTGGTTAAGTTAGACTGGCACTCTATACCTGTTATGCACTGTTTGATGATACCGTTGGCCTGATCATAACCCATATGGGGGGGAAAGATACAATTAGGCCAAAGGGTGAGATTTAGTCACAATTATCTGTTTCCAGTTGGATTGGAAATCATCACTTGTGGTTAGGGAAGGCAAGACCAGGGGGAAGAGGAATAATCTAAGATGACAGCTAAGTATGGCCAACCATAATCTAGCCTCCATTTTCATGAGGTTTCTCTCCAGTTGCAGGGTGGCAACGGAGATACATTTAGGAATTAGAATTTGTAGAAATGAGAAAGCTCTGAAGAATTTTGATTGTACAAGGTCTAGTGGGGCAAAAGTGTAAAAGAGGCCTAGCTAAGCACCTTAAAGAAGCTGTGCTAGTGGCTCAGTTTCAACCAATTGAAGAGCTGCAGGCATGTAATGGCCACCTTTTGTCCTAAATCATTTGAGCATGGCAGATGAATTCTTCTATTTACTTTGAGCAACATAGTCCTCATGAGTTTCCTATTGCTGGCAAAGTGAAGGGCTACTTCCAAGTATTTGAAGCAGAAAACCTGGCCATCTACACTCCATAAATAGGTCTTGGGCCTTTTGGCAAATACCATTTTAGTTTTCTAGTTCCAGTAGGTCTTTTTTTGCAATACTGTGCTAGGGCTTTCAGTGGGCTTTTAAGGCCAGTAGAAGTCCTTGACAATATCACTGCACATATAGTCAATAAAAGACTGGGTTGTTGAGCAGGCCTAGCTTACAGTTAAGAAGTTGAAAAGACTTAGAGCCAGTATGTAGCCTGGCTTGACAGCTTTCCAGCTTTCAGTAGCACTAGTAAAATAGCTCTGGGAGTTGCAATTTACTTTGAGAGATGTGCCTTCATGTAGCATCTATATTAGGTATAACAGGTGCCAGTCAATCAAGGGGGCTTCCAGCTTCTCTCACAATTTGACTTATGAGATGGAATCAAATGCTGCTTTAAAATCTATGAAGGCAGCATAAAGAGATGCCACCTTGGAGGAGGAGTCTTTTTCAATGAGTTGCTGGAATATTAGACACTGTCATGGATTGGCCTTCCCTGGAGCCATCCTGTTCATCTGCAGGTAGATTTTCCTGCTCCAGCCAGTCGTGGAATTTCTATGCCAGGTGTCTCACATTGAGCTTGCTAACTGTGTTGAGCTGCCTGATAGTCTGCAATTTTCAGTGTTGACATTTCTACCCTTTTTATATATATAGGAACAATGTTCACTAGATGCAACTCCTTTGGAATTTGACCATAGGTGTAGGCAAAGAGCAAAGCTAAAGTGGATTCATAACATACTTTCAAACTTGCGCCCACCAATCCAGAAAGATTAGATCTACTTTCTGTAATAATTGTACCAGTTTTTATAGTTCATGCTTATTTAGTGCTATCATTTCTATTTTTCTCTACCTGCATATGTGCATGCCGAAGCACATATTCAAAAACTACCGTGCTGCAATAATTTTGGCAGAAGATATTCACCTCCCTCTCTTTCTCTCTGTTATTGATTTGGTTTCTTCTACAAGGTTTCTCCGGGCAAGGTGGTGGTACTAATTAAGCAGTTATACAGCTATGTCTGGATTATAACTATAAACTAGAAATAGAATTTAGCCAAATAGCCAGTATTGATTCTGGCCAATCTGATGGGTTCATTCTTCTTCTCTCCCATCCATTTCCAGCTACCCATATGAGAGTTAATTATAGGAACATTTAACATACTGTTGACACTTTGAATTCAGTATTTCATTAGTTTCACAGAAATGGGTTTGGAAGGAGCAAATCATGTTGAGATGCTTGCAGGTCAGATGTTTGTGTATACAGCAGCTTAATGCTATGACATCTACTCTTCATTTTCCAGATTTAACATTTTATGACAGGGTAGTAGTTGCTTCCATACTCTTATTAAAAGTAATGGGGCTGGCAGTATTCTAATAAGTTTTTGCAAATTCCTGCTCAGCAAGCAGCCCCACATATACCTGACTGAAAATAAGGTAGGGTCAAATGTAAACATAAATAAAATCTGTTTATTTTGTCACAAGGTATTACTACAATGCTTCCACATTCAGTTGTGTAGGATTACAGATTAGAAGGTCGATCCTTTAATACACAGACTATGTTGCAAGTAGAACATCTTTTTTTAATAACAAAGAAGACTTTTAACACAACTAACGCCAAATACTTCTAAAGCTATCTACAATTACAGATCCAATCATTAATCTCAAGAATAGAAAAGCTAAACTCTTCTGAAAAAAATGCTTGTTTTCCATACAAAACAGTCTTAAAGAAGCTGCACTATCTTGATGCTAAATCTTGATTTTCTGATACTGTTTTGCTATTATGAATGGAAATAATATAGTTCAGTTTGATTGGATATGTATCTCTAATTATCCAAAAGGCCAGTTGCTCTAAAATTAATCAAATATCTACTCTTTTTTTTGCCCAACGTATCGGTGAGGTTCTGCTTTATAGAATAATGCTTATTGTTAAAGACTGCAAGGCTTTCATTTTGCTTGATATACAGATCTGTGAGAAAGACACTTTTCTCAATGAAGATCCTGAAGACACTGGAGATATTTATCTGTACATAACTGGAATTAAGAAACTTGCTCTAGCAATTCATTCTGGAAACAACAATTTGCATGTATTGTACCTGGGCTTACATATCAACCATTTTGGCTGCCTGCTCTATACCTGAGAACTAGGCTCTGAGAATGGGATATCACAGTTCCCTAATTAGGCCAAACATATATGGGAACATAAGATGTCCGACTAAGACAATCCCAACTCCAAATTGCCTGAGAAGTGCAGGCTAATTTGGTTTCTTTAAGACACCTAAAGTCTATTTCTCCAGCTCCTGTCCCTTATGAAAAATAGTACATAAGACTTATTTCTGACAGAGTGATGCTTATGTTAAAAAAGAAAAATTCAGTTCCCTCAGAAATCACAGATAATAAAACTGAAAAATGTTTTATGCCATATAGTTTGAGTCATCAATGGAGCTTTTCATTAAAGAACTGAAAGAGAGGGAAGAGATCCCCGGTACATGACCAGCGCATACTTGTAACATCCGGAGAAGTCTCTGAGCTGTGACAGTTCTGACCTTTTCGCACTGAAAAAAGGAAAACAAAAGATCAAACAACCTTTTTAATAGGTACACATAACTGTTATCTGATGTAAAGACAGCAGGAACAGTCAAATATATTCTTGCTCTGCAGAACTGGGTAAGTCCAAAAGGCCACTTATACTGAATTACTGCAGCTAGTTTCATGATCTGCCAGAGGAAGTGCACTGCCAGTTGCACACAGAGCAGATCTGTACAATGCTTTATGCAAGCAAGCCAAATTTCAACCATTCCTCTGCAGCAAGTAGAGAGTTCCAAACCAGAATTCAGTTTGCATGGGCAAGGAAGGAAGAACCCTAACATCCCAACTGAAAATGAGGACTGCAAATATGCTTTGCTGTTAGTCAATTATAGTCAAAAGTAGGTTTGTTTGCTGTGACAGAAGTGATGCCACCCTTGGTGAGCAACAGGCCTTAATCATCCAAGCAGTTGCACTATAATCTCTCTTTCTTCCAAGCTCAAAATTTTGGAAATTTGACTGTTACATTAATTGTGATTATTCCAGATCACCCTCTTCTACCAGGAAAAGCCAAAGGGAGATTTCACCTAGATACTGAGCAGGGCAGAAGCAATTCTTGACAACCACAATACCTTAGCTTTATGAATAAGCACAAGAATTATAACTGTTAGTGAAATCAATAATTGTCCATAAGCTTTCCTCACTCTTGGTTATTTTTATAGCTCAAGGGTAGGAACTGGCAGATCAAGGGCCAATCAGCTGTGCTTCGTTTTAGAAGTTATGCCAACTTCTCCAAGCAACCCACTGGGCAAGGTGGAAAAAACTGAACCCTACTGACCACAAGCATGCAGTTACTCATAGACTGACAATGGTGAAAATACCATAAAATAACCTTTGCCAGATTGTTAAATGAACACTGAGATGGATAACAAACAGGGACAGTGATCCAATAATTGGAAACAGAAACAAGAAGAATGTTAACCTATGTAAAAGATAAGGCTGATTATTTACATACTGGCATATATTGGTATTAGACTGCAAAATGAATTTGTTGCCCAAAATGATACAATTATATATAATTTTAAAAAATGAGAGGTCTTACTTCAAGCTCACAGAACAAGACAGGGCTACAGTAACGATCTGCTAGCTTCCAGATAGCATCCATATCCACACTGATTTGATTCATTCTACCTACTATTTTTTTAAAAAGACAAGAAAGGAAGACATTTTCAGTCTTATTTTTTTCCGGGTATGATATTATTTTGTTTACTTTTATTTAATATCATCAATAATAAATTACTTGTAAAAACAGTAAGCATATATATTTAAGCCCTGAATAAAAAGTACATTAAACATAGCTGATCCTGGAATAATAAATTACTTTCTTCCAATAGAAACAAATGGTTACAGATTATTAAGCAGAAGAACACAAGTATGCAAGAGATGGAGCACTAGTTAGCAGTTAGAATTTAAGTAGCAACTCTGCTACATTTGAGATAAAGTACCAGTTGCTAAGTAAAACTGACTTTAATACATCAAAGACTTGACAGATTGTGTTTTAAACAGCAAATGTATTTCATACATACCACCAGTAACCAGAAGGCACACTTTTCCAAGGAAAAAGTTTGCATCTACATGTATCAGGGAAGCTTCTATATCCTCAAAACTGGCAGAAAAGCAGATAAAAGGAAATAAAATGTAGGGTTTTTTTTTTACAAATGCAAAAGAAACCCCTGTATTCATGATATAGTGATAAAAGCTTATAATAAATCATAAGAAAAAGAGAAAGAGGCCCTGTTTCAAATGCTTATGTTTCAAATGCTTATGTTTCAAAGGTTCTTTTCTACATTTTGATTAGAAAATAATTGCTCTTTCAGTTTCTATATAGCCCTTTCATGTTACTGAATTCCTGGAGGAGCCAATTTTTTTAGATATCATTCAGATTTAGAAGAAATAAAAGCTATTATTTTAGTAAGATACTAACAATACATTAAATGGGATTTCATTCTAACATACTTGAGCAAGATATTTGAAAATGAAAACTTATAACTTGTAAACCTATTCAGTGCAAATATATAAACTTATGTTCCCCCCTTGTGTTTGCTGCACTTTGCCCAAATTAACAATTAAACAAACACCTCCCTTCTGTCAAACTTATTATTTCTGTTCATACCTGTATTTGCTTTGAATGTTAATCATAAAGACAATCAAATCAATCCTTGGTCGAATGTGGTCTCTCTCCACAGGTAGAGGAAGAGAAGCTGCCAAATGGCTAAAAAAAAAAACACTGCATTTTTTGTCAACAGTCCGAAACCAACAAGTTTGTTCTAAAGAAGCTTTATAGGAAAAGAAAATATTAATACTGAAGTATTAAACGAAACTACAGGTAGTCCCCAGTTTAAGAATGAGTTCTGTTTCCAAGGTCTGTTCTTAAGTTGAATTTGTATGTAAGCCAGAACAATATTATTGTATAATACTGTAAACATAGTATTGTGTAATTAACTTGAACCATTGTGTATTCACTCAATGATTCACTCAAATCATTGTCTATTTAACTTGAATTTTGCTAAATAAGCTCCACTCCTAACTATGGGTCATCCGTAAACCAGGCATTCTTAACCCAGGGACTACTCTGTACAGCACAGCACTTCAGAAAGAAAAATTAGTAGCAAATGTGACATAGTATGGTTATACCTAAGTACTAGTTTTAAATGACTATATCTGAAGATAGCTTCTTCTACTAGGCATGTTCCGAGGGTGCTGGACTACAATCCCATTATAATAAGCCAAAAGGTGACATAAACCTGGAATGTATCAGATAGCGGCAGGAAATATTATTTCTACACTTGCTGAACACTATAACAGCTCCATTAAATAGTCAAGTCTCTTTATTTCAGTCATCAACCAGCAAACTATTAATTATCTAGATAGCTAGGATTACCCCTTGCTTCTTTTTTTTTTTTGACAGAAAACAGAATGTATTAGTGTACAGTCCAAATCATTCCCAGAAATTGACCAAAACAAAAAACAAAAAACCCAGCTCCACAGGCAAAGATTTCCTCATTTTTAAACACAACACTTTACCATAAACCACAACAGTCATCACTTTAGAATAGAATAGAATTCTATAAAATTCCACAAAATGCATATAAGAACTAAAGTTCAGGCAATGATTTTTTAAGTGGACTCTTTTTTCCACTACTTACATATTTATTTTCAAATCTTGTTTTTCCTTAAGAATAGTTTCTGCTAGTTGCTGCTGGAAAATATCATTTGTTCCCACCAACTATTAATGAGGAAAAAAAACAGTTAGTCCAAATAGCTGCAAGAAAAACAGTGATCAGTTCTAGTCTGCTATACTTTCTCTGCCGTCATTCTTCTATTATCAGATCCAATCTGTTTGTTGAATCTTATCAGATTCAGTAGAAAAAAATTACCATTAACCGGGAGGAATTTAGTAGATAACAGTCTTTCTCTTCAATATAACAGGTCAAAAACGTGTCATGTTCAACACTCCCTTTAGTTTCCTGGGCAACACTAAGGAAGTGATTTGCATCCAATATGCTTTTTCAACTTCCTAATCTAGCCTATACATCTGGAAGTTCCAGATGTTCCAAGCCTTGGGAGCTTTTCTGGAGATGGGCTAAGGAGCTGCTGTCAACTGCCCGGACCAGGCATGCTAAAAGTAATAAATACAGAAGTTCATGCTCGCAGAGTTTCATCTGCCGTTGCAGAATTCTCCTTCGGATCGAGATCGTTACTCCATAACGAAGCGAAATCATGTCGCGCCTTGGAAAGAAGATTTTCAGCGCAACTCCCGCGTCGAGCATAAGTCATCCAGTTAGAAGCAGCTGGTGGGCGGGCTAAAAAGAGACCAGCCTCGCGACCGTTGGCTGGGCGACGGATTCACTTTTTCTACCCGTTTTCAAGTAAGGACCTCAGAAGTGCTAGCCGAGGAAGAGACGTCGTCAGCGCAGACGTCACCTGCATGAACTATTATTTTATAAATTTTACGATACGTACCAAAATGGTCGCGGAATTAAGCGTCGGGAGTTTGCCAAAAGCAGCCAACATCGACATTATCACAACTAAGAGAAGCGCGTTCTCCTTTTCAAACTACCGCCAACTAACGTCACCATAACGCCTGTTAGATCGTCCCTACGGGCGGTCAGAGGGCGGGGTTGGAAGACGCATTCAGGAACTAGAACTCTTTACTGCGCATGTGCACTCGACGGTGGCGCGGCGAATGTAAGACATTGTGCGCAGGCGCGTTACTTCAGAAGATCTGGTTTTCTCGCCATTTGCCGCAGAACCGGTTGCGAGCCCGGCGTTCTGGAGCATGCGCTGTTTTCTCTTTGGTGCCTCTTCTGAGGATACGGGGCGGCAGGGGTAATTACCGGCAGCGCTGGGCTTCCTGCAGGGTCTCCTGAATGGGGCGACTATCTGCAACGGCAGGTGAATCTGCAAGCATGAGCCTCTGTGTTATCATAAACTTAGTGGCCCCGAAAGAGGACAAGACATGCATTTTGTATAAAAGAGGGAATTTTGGCACAGGTTTAATTTTCCTTATCCCTCTCTTCTTGCTAAGTCAGTGTGGGTAGCCGATCCTCCAAAGGCTACGTGCAGCCCGAAATCTCCGTTTTGCTTTTATTGGGTAACAATGAACTGAAAACTGATGGCTTGGAAACGTCGCATGAATGAAAACTGGAGCATAACCCCCCAAGCAGGCACATCACATTAAAAAGGAAAGAGAGCGAAATGCCAGTATCATATTTCACACCTCCTCCATGTAACAAGCGTGGCTCTTGGCTACCAAAAGGTGCCTTTCTCCGGCCTAGGCAGTTTAGTGGCTCATCAAACAGCACCACCCAGTTTTAACTCAGTTGTTCTGTTGTCAGGGAAAGCTAAAATTAGGGCTGTTCATGAAACCTAGACTCCCAAGAGCACAATGCTGCTGCTGCTGCTGCTTTCATGACCTACTTACTTTTATTTGGCTTCTCAAGGGGGAAAACTCAGAACCGGTTCACCTGCGCCTACCTTGTTCAGGCTTGTAAAATCCCTTTGCTCTTATCTGTCCCCAGTGCTCTACATTGAGAGAAAATTGCTATCCCTTGTTTGAAATTCCCAAATTCAGTTCTTGATAAGGATCAGGTACTTTGAACACTGAATGGGCTAAGAGGAGATTGAAAGAATAATGAAAAGGGAAACTTAAGTGCTTGTAATTCTCATGGAATTTTCTCTTATTTTGCTCTCTTTATATTTAAGAAGGCAGAGTTGTTAGCCCCAGTACTGTTTTATGTAGCAATAAGGTGTGTTTTATTGTAAACTGCTTCAAGTTTTTTTTTTAAATGGGTCATGATATACAAATATTTTAATAAAATGGTTTACTATATTTTTAAAAATTCATTTTGTATATTTATTTGTAAAACTAAATGTAAATGTTTCAGTGTATTGATTTTAAAGGAATTTCTTCTCTTTAAAAACATTGACTGCTTATGTCCTGATTATTTATAACATTTATACAGTACTGTGCAAAAGTTTTAGCCAGGTGTGAAAAAATGCCGTAAAGCAAGAATGCTTTCAAAAATATATATTATAATTGTTTATGTTTATCAATTTACAAAATGCAAAGTGAGCAAACAGAAGAAAAAAACAAATCAAAATTTGGTGTGACCACCCTTTGCCTTCAAAATAGCATCAGTTCTCCTAGGTACACTTGTACACAGTTTTTGAAGGAACTCAGCAGGTAGGTTGTTCCAAACATCTTGGAGAACTAACCACAGATCTCCTGTGGATGTAGGCTGCCTCAAATCCTTCTGTCTCTTCATGTAATCCCAGACAGACTTGATGATGTTGAGATCAGGGCTCTGGGGGCAAAACCATCACTTCCAGGACTCCTTTTTCTTCTTTATGCTGAAGAGAGTTCTTCATGACATTGGCTGTATGTTTGGGGTCGTTGTCCTGCAGAATCAATTTGGGCCCAATCACATGCCTCCCTGATGGTACAGCATGATGGATAAGTATCTGCCTGTATTTCTCAGCATTGAGGACACCATTGATCTTGACCAAATCTCCAAGTCCATTTGCAGAAGTGCAGCCCCAGATTTGCAAGGAACCTCTACCATGCTTCACTGTTGCCTGCAGACACTAATTATTGTACCACTCTCCAGCCCTTTGGCAAACAAACTGCCTCCTGCTACAGCCAAATATTAAATTTTGATTCATCAGTCCAGAGCACCTGCTGCCATTTTTCTGCACCCTGTTCCTATGTTTTCATACATAGTTGAGCCACTTACCCTTGTTTCCACATTGGAGGTATGGCTTTTTGGCCACAATTCTTCCATGAAGGCCACTTCTGGCCAAATTTGTCCGGACAGTAGATGGGTGTACCTGGGTCCCACTGGTTTCCACCAGTTCTGTGCTGACGGCACTGCTGGACATCTTCTGATGTTGAAGGGAAGTAAGCATGATATGTCTTTCATCTGCTGCATTAAGTTTCCTTGGCCAACCACTGCATCTACGGTCCTCAGTGTTACCCGTTTCTTTGTGTTTCTTCAAAAGAGCTTGAACAGCGCGTTTTGAAACTCCAGTCTGCTTTCAAATGTTTGCCTAGGAGAGACCTTGCTGATGCAGTATAACTTCCTTGTATCTTGTTGCTGTGCTCAGTCTTGCCATGGTGTATGATCTGTGACATGACACTGTCTTCCACAAGCTCACCTTAGTAGCAGAGTTTAGCTGTTCCTCACCCAGTTTTAAGCCTCCTACACAGCTCTTTCTGTTTCAGTTAATGACTGTTTCAACCTACATATGAAATTGATGATCATTAGCACCTGCTTGGTATAATTGGTTAATCATACATCTGACTCTAATCCTACAAGATCCTGACTTTGTGCAAGTGTACAAAGTGTGCAAGTGTAAAAATTGATGCTGGTTTGAAGCCAAAGGGTAGTCACACCAAATATTGATTTGATTTGGATTTCTCTTCTGTTTGTTCACTTTGCATTTTGTAAATTGATAAACATTAAACAATTACAATATATATTTTTGAAAGCATTCTTACTTTACAGCATTTTTTCACACCTGCCTAAAACCTTTGCACAATACTGTATGTCTCTTGCTTATTAAACTCTGGGTGATTCACAGTAACACTATATTTAATCATATAAACCCACATTAAAATAACAAATCAAACACAATATTCAAAATAGAACTGTAAAGCATCAACTCTGCATATACTGGGACAGTGTCCTGTTCCAAGAATTTGTTGGAAAAGCCGCACCTTTACTCCATTCTAGAATGTCATCTATGGCTTCCAGGAAGACTCTTTTGGGTTGTATCCTTTAAATGCTTGTTAGTACAGCTCAATATAGCATCAATTTGACTTTGAAGTATATAGCAGCACAGATTTTGAACACTGTAGAAGGAAGCTTAAAACCCTGGAGGATTAGGGGTGTTCTTGTCCATCCTAGTCTATAGAAGAAGACCAAAACAGAAAGAAAACTGCATTGACCTGTCAAAAATGGCTTTTGTTTTTGTATTGGAAAACAATTGTCTTGATTTTTCCATTACACTTTTGCAGCCTTATTTTTTACAAGTTTGTTTATGGTCAAAGACCAAATTTTAAAAATGCTTATAAAATAAGTAAATTAAAAACACATGGAATCAAATAAGGTACGTAAATGCATAAATCCAAATTATTAAATAATGATACCCAATAAGGCAGTAACTGAGATTGGAAAACTACAATTTTTGTCTACAAAATGACAGCCAGTTGATCTAGGTTTAGGTGAATTTAAGGCCTTTGACTTTTGATGGCAATTGCAATGAAACAGAACCTAGCAACTTTCTTAAAAATTTTATATGGAAATATCTGCTAGTAAGAACAGCACAATTATGGACTCAGTTCAATACCTGCACCTAATAATGACTTGAAGACAGCATTTGATAGAGTCCTGTGAGAAAAGTTAGAGGAAACAAGCTGCAACCTTGATAGGCTGTCACTTGCTCCAATTGATCATACTACTTTGCAGCCTTGGATTTGGGGATTACTGGGGGTTTTTTCTTTTCAAAGATAGAATATACTTATCTGTGCTCCCAGATTTAATGAATTCTTAAAATGAATTCTATATTAGTCTGTGCAAGTTCATTGACTTCTAATCAAAAAGCATCAGCTCAATCCAGAAATAAGCTTTTTTGCAATCACTGTAGAAAGTTAAGACAGTATTCCAAATGTAAAATTCAAGGCAAGAGGAATGAGTCACTATTTTTGAAAAATAGGCAGGAAATTGAAATGGATGAACTCAAGCAGACCAGTATCTGGAGTCAAGCTTATACATGTTTACTCAAATGTAAATCTCAAGTGCTATGCTGGATATGGAGCTGTAATTTTGGTCTGAAACCAAGAGCTCTTTCCTGGGTAAGAGACAATGACAAAGGCAGATGTATTTCTTTAAGAAGTTGTTCAAAATGCAGGAACAACCTTCTGCCCGCTGCTGCTGTTATTTGGCTAACCCCTAGAGAAACTGAAACTAGTGCTGCTCAGCTCTGCTTGGAAGCCTGAGGGGGGCATGGAGAGCACCAGGGAAAAAGGATATGGAGATGAGTGTGATTAGGTATTCTTTCCCCCCTTTTCTCTTAATGATCTAGTGTTAATTGACTCAGCTAGGAGTCATCCTGCTCCACCTGGGACTGCGTGTCTATGATCAAAAAGATGAAACGTGCCAACACAAGGATTGAATGGGTTGGATCTTTGAATGGCAGCAGAGAATAGTGGATAGGAAGAAGAGCAGAAGGACTGGGAGTAAGTCAAAGATTTCCTCAACAATACCCTATCTTCCTAGACTTGGTTTCACATTCAAAACAGAAGATTTGCTCTAGTTCATTAGTATAGCTATTAGCAGCGGTGGCCAGTCAGATGGCTTTGGGAAGACTGCAGACAAGCCTGGGGAGGGTGGGGGGGACAAAAGTGTTTCTTTGAAGTTTATCTCTGGACTTCATTCCATTTAGTTTACATTATAGCCATTCAAAGATCCATGCTCTATAAATGTGTCTGGTTCTCCTCCATCTCCTTTTTTAATATATAACAACCTGTAATGGGCTTCCTGGGCAGGAGCATCCATCATGCAAATTATCTGTTCTGCCCCTGTAGGGGGATGTTGGAAGGATTTGCCAGTGATGCATTCCATGTGTCTCTATCTGTTCCCCTTGACATACCTGGGAGTCTTATAAAGCCATATTTCTCAATTTGGTATCTTTTAGAGTACTAAAAATATAACCATAATTCTCTGTCACATACAAGATGGGGGATTCAAGATTTGGAAGCCTTAGTTGGCAAAGGACTTGAGTGTGGTCATTGACAGTAATCTGAACATGAGCCAGCAGTGTGGGTCAGCTCATATAAGAAATAACATAGTTGTTGGCTGCATTAGAAGAAGCACTGTATCAAAGATATATAAAGTCCTTATTCCCCCTTACTCTGCATTGGTGAGACCACATCTGGATTACTGTGTTCAATTCTGTGCACCACATTTTCAGAAGGATATTGATAAAACAGGTTCTAAGGAAATGACACAGGGACTTGAAGATATACCTGGTGAGGCCAGGGTGAAGGAACCTGGGAAGTTCAGTCTGAGCAAAGAAGACTGAGGGGAGACATAACAATGCTTGTTTGTTTGCTATTTATTAAATTTATATAGCAGCCCATCTCATATTGTGACTCTTCAGGTACATAAAAAGGTACCACAGAGAAGATGGTCAGGAACCATTTTCCATTGCCACAGAAATTAGGACCAGAAATAATGGATATAAGTTGCAGCTACCTAGTTTTCATTTGAAATAAGGACAAACCACAAGGCAATAAGATCTGTACAACCATGGAACAGTTTACCTATAGAGGCTGTGAGTTCTGTCTCTCTGGAAGGTTTTAAGAAGTCTGGACAGCCATCCCTTGAGATGGTTTAATTGGTTTTCCTCTACATTGCAGAGAATTGGACTAGATGATCCTTGTGGTCCCTTACAACTCCATGGTTTGTTTGTTTATTTGTTGCAGCCCAACCCTTAGGGTATAGCAATATGCATTTATTAGTAATTTATCAGTTATACAATAAAAACACCAAAATTTAATTGATAGGCAGAATTCAGGTTATAAGCGCTAAAAAAAGTACCCATGAACAATAGTTTAAAAAATTACAATTAAAATCAAGGGAAGTTAGATTTTCAAACAGAGTGAAGATGTTTACTTTGCTGAGCTGCTTCATAGGAAAAAGCTGCCAAATGCCAGAGACAAATGCTCAGACTGTCTCAGACTGTCTTCTGAGTTTTCAATAAAAATTCAGTCTTAAGGTGATCTGGCCAGTGTGCTTTCATTTGAAAACTCTACATTTCTACTATTCTATCAGCAGGAGGAGGACGACGACGAGGAGGAGTCCAGTAACTATAAAGATTTCATGCCTAGAAGGTAGCTGTCCACTGGGCATTTAGTTATTCCAATCTTTTTGCCATTTTAGGGACATGATTCAAACTATTAAGCCCTATTCTAAGCAAAGATAAATCTCCAATATGCTTTTGCAATATTGCTGTTTCAGTGTTGTTAAGTTGCTTTTTATTGTATACTGTAGAATTTTTGGCCAACCGACGGGACATAAAGAAGATAAATTTTAACATCTCAAAAACTACTCCCCAAAAGAACAACAATATCTCCATAATTACAACAGTAACTACCACTCCAGAATTTGAAGCCGTGAAACCATTCACTTTGTGACACCGAATCTCACAAACCATTATAATTAGTTTGCTTCTCCTTAAAAACAAGCAAAAGTGTATTCCATGGTGGTCACCCCAGAAAATTAATGAGAGTTTAGGAGGATGAAAGTAATATTTTAAGATGTTTGACTGATTCCGTAACAAACTTTTAAAAATCCACATGGAACAGAGTTTCTAGCTTTATAGCTAGGTACTCAAAAACATTTAGAAAAATGAACAAAATTCATGTTCATGTTGATGATTATAAGCATTGGTGCCTGATAGTTTTTCACTGCATGATAATGCATGTTTAAGAGGGCTATGTAGGGTGATAGAGTCAATCTCCAAAAAGCATTTCCTAGTGTGGATGTAGTCCCTCCCTGCAGAACTTTTGAATAGCCATATCTACCTCCACAGCTGCCATGCAATCCTTGCCTGAGATACAGCTGCTTCAGGGATTGCACTCAGAGGCTATGTTTGTAGGGCATGCACTCCAAAGCCCCTTTGGGAGATTGAATCCAAGAGTTCGAGCAACCTTAATATCTAGATATGCAATGTGCTGATTGACAGCACTGAAGCTCATAGGTTCCCAGGGTGTCTGCTCTGAGCCCACCCCCACCACTGTGTCCTAACATGCATGTGAAAGGCTATTACTGTTCTGGAGAAAAGCCTTGGCAATGGCCTGAATGTGGGGCTTGGGGTGGGAGGTAGGAGGAAGTGTTATATTTTAGCAATGTTGCTCCATTTGAAAGCATATGTCAAATTAAAAATTGGCTTCCAAGGCTTATAGCATCTCTCAACCCCTTTCTTCTCCTTTATCCTTTGTTTCACATGTACAGAAGAGCTCTCTGGGCTTGTTGCTATGACAACAGTTGATAGTCCTCATTTGCTTTGGCATTTTGATTGGTCGGGGACAATGTTGCCTCTTTTGTGAGGATGAAAGGGAGGAGGCCCACTAGAATGTGAGCAGGATGGAAAGATGCCAAACTGGTCCAGAGCATAACGTACATCTATGGGGGGAAGAGGGGGGAGTGTCCTTTGGCAACAGCAGATGATCAGGCAGTGAGCTTGAGGGTATGATTCACAATCGCATGCACCAGCATGCTGCATGAAGAACAAGTGCAGCTCCATCTGTCTTTGATCTGGACCAATCTCCTCTGGCACTTGGAGGACTCAGGCTGCCTTGGGCGAAGAAACACGTTGCCTTGTCATCTGAGTGCACAGTGGCGAGCTACTGGACTTCAAAAGCTGCCTGGTGCCAGAATACCTCGCTTAGCAGCAGTGATCTCCTGAAGTATGCATGTGAATCAAGGTAGGCGATGCATCTTTTGTGACATTGCTGTGGGGATATGTGTGCACAGGTTTTATTTGTCAGCACATAACAAATCTTAGGTCATGTTTTAAAAGATCTTTGTGAGTTCCATGCTGGGATAATTCTGAACCTACTTCTACAATGCATAATGATGGCATAATAAATAAAATGGAATATTGCATTATCTCATGATACACAGCTTCTTGTGTTTTAGAACTTCCTTTGAGCTTGTACTCTGCAGATGTTACATTCCTTAGATACACCACCAGTTTAAGACATCAGAAACGAACGTAGATGCAATTATCCATAGCAGAGTAAGGATTAGAATGATTTTATGATTTATCCATTTATGAATGGATTATCTTGTACCTGTATGTCTGTGGAAGTGCAACACAAACATGCAATGGAGGTTTACTTTCAAATCTTTAAAAGCCATTTAAACATCACCAGCCATTTCATAAACCAGCACAAAAAAACCTCACAGTACAGACATGTTCAAATCCAGACATCATATTGTGGGGAGGGATAGAGATGGGTAGGATTATGCAAGAGGCTGAAGAGAAAAGACAGTTGAAATATGTAAATTGCTAAATCAATTGCTCTCTCAGATATATTTAATGCTAATAATCCCTACATAGTTTGTTTTGTTTTCTTCTACAGTGAGTGTTCACTTTGAAGAAAATCTCTATTGCCAGGTAAGTGAGTATAGAACTGAGATCTTAATAACTTAGTTGCAATCTAAGCACATGTTTTAGGGAGTGAATGCTGCTTACTCAACAATATTTGTGAATACTTTATAGAGTCAGGATGGTAATATTAACCTAGAAGTGACTATGAGTTTTGTATTGCAAAATGTAGATCCTTAAGATCATTAGACACAATGGAGAATACACTATTCTGCTGTGGTCTCAGATGTTATTACCACCTGCTTCTTGCTATTGCTTAGATTATTTCCAGTGCCCAAGAATGATTTTAAAATTCTTAGGGTCAAAAAGGTTGCCATTTGGCAAATGTGCTTGTTACGTGGAGGAGTTTCTTGGGTTGGTTCTGTTATTTTTGCTATGGGGTTAATTGAGCCTTACTTCCAGGGTTATCAGATATGTTCAAGAACATGATTTGAGATTTAGATTACCTCTTTTAGAATCCATTCACTAAAGGATCTTCAAATAATAACCTATTATCAAAAAATAACTTATCATGCATGCAACGCTCTCTTCCAATTATATTTTTTTACTGGAATCAAAGTATACACGTGTTTTTAATAGAGAATACTAAAATTAAATTAAATTGTGATTAATTTAGCTGGGGAAAAATAGTAATTCAGTTCAAAATGCAAAACAAACTGAAATGCAAAGTCAAAAATAGAAAAAGAGCAAAAGGATTCTTACTTCAAGGCCACTGGCATGCAAATTTGAAGGCATCTTCCCTGGAGACAGAAGAAAGGGTTCAAAACATTTTTTTTTCATAAAGGTCCCATTGGATTGATCTAAAGAGAGAGGAGAGGTAGTCTGGATCTAGACCACAAAATAATTTTTTAAAAGGATCCAAATGAACTACCAAAGCTGCAAAGCTCTGGAATTTGATTCCTTTTTCTGCTCTTCCTTTATACCATGTTTTTTTTTAAATTGTAGCCCTTTAAAAACTCCCCATATTTCTGTCCAAAATTTTTTGTACAAGGGTTGTACAAAAGAGCCTTTTGGGACCAGGTTTGGTTCTATCTGGGGAAATAGGGAAATTGCTTTCTAATCTACCTACAGGAATCTTTTGTCTCTGGGGCAACCAAGGATTCCACAAAAGCAGTGGTTTATAGATATATAGCTTCTCTATTTTTTTTCCCCTGAAATCATTGTAAGGGGAACATAGGTCTCTGTGCATGAGGCAAGGGGAGAATAAACGATAAAACTTGCATCACCACATGGCACAAACCACTTCCAATGCCAGGATACAAATACAAAAGGCCAGAGTTTGCATTGTGACATCACAGCAAATACTTTGTCATTTTCACACCATCATGGTTTGTACTGAATATTTCTAAAAGAGGAACAGGACAGAACTTTGGGGCTTTGGGACATCCAGTTCTGTTGGCTAGAAGTGTAGATTTGCCCAGACTAGTTGGGTACTTCACCATAGCTTGATCATAAGCTAGGAAAACTACCTTTGACTAGACTTAGCACATGATAAAATTCATCAAATGTGTCTCCCTGAAGATATTTTTAACACAGCAAGACATTTAATAGTATACAAAGATTTAAATGAGGTTCAAGTTCATTCTTTTCTTGTTGAAAATGGACGTTTCTACATTTCTTTTTAAAAATGCAGTGAACATGGCGAGTCTCTGGACACAAAGCACATCTCTTGACTCCTAGGATTCTACAGGTTTGTAGGCTTGTGGTTTATAGTTCTCTATTATCAAACGTATATATATTTTACTGTATTTTTATCCCTAGATTCAAACAATTATTTTTCTTCCCAAGCCACTTACATTGATTAAAATATTGGTTTAACCACAGTGTGAGTCAATTCTGGGCACTTAAAAAAAATTCAGACAAATTGGAACAGGTTCAGAGAAGAGGGTGTTCAGGGGACTAGAAACTGTGAAGAGAAATGGAATGAACTGGAAGCATTTAATCTTGAGCACAGAAGACTGAAAAAGCATATTGAAAAGATGCTACACAGAAAATCTGTTCTCATTCCAGAATGCAGGATACTGAATAAAAGATTTAAGAAAGGCAGATTCCAATTGAAAGTGAAAAACACCATCAGCAACAAAAATCCTTCCTAATGGTGCAAGCAGTTTAACTGCAAAATTTACTCTGAGAGGTACTATGTTTCCCTTCACTGGATGTGTTTGGCCAGAGGCTAAATATTTGTTGGATATGCTTTCATTTAGATCACTGCACTGAGAAGAACATTGGATCCAATGACTTAGAGGATCCCTTCCAATTCTGTAATTCTGTGATTCTAATGAAAATACATAGGTCCTGCCCTCAGGTTTACAAACTAAAAAACAAGGCACAAAGTGGATGGGGAGCTTTAACCAATAGAGAGTTATGGTTTAAGTAGTGGCTAGGACTGGGAGGCCAAGACCCAAGTCACCTTTAGTCAAGAAAGATTATTAGGTGATTTTGGGCCAGTAATATCTTAATCCAGCCTACGGTATATATCAAGGTTATTGTGGTGGGGAAAAGTTGGTGGAGGAAGTGCTCTGGTCCTGGAAAAAAGCTAGCACATAAGTAAAATGAATCATCATCATGTCCCTGTAATTATTGGAGCAGTAGGAGCAATACCAATGGAATTGTCAAAATAGCTGACAAAATTAGAATTATTTGATTTCAAAACATTTAGTTAAAAAAGTAAAGTAAAATAGCCACATTAAATATATATAATAAAATCCAGTTCCAGATGGTGCGCAATCACTCTAAAAAGGTTCTCCAAAAAAACACGGCTTTCATTATCTTCCAGAACACTATCACTGAGGAAACCAGCTTTGCTTCAAGCTAATTTTTCATGACTGAAAAGCAGCACCTCCTGGCTTCAATCTCCCTCACCTTGTGGAATTGGGGGCTCACAAGCAGCTTCTCCTGAGAGGATCTCCTCAAAAGGGTCAACATTGATTAGAGAGGAGTCCTGAAGATACAGAGGTGTCAAGCCATATAACGTTTTATAAATCAAAACTTTAATATCCTGTGAAGGCCCCAAATGGCAGTACATTTCAGTTGGACCAGGAAGTGATTTTGGCCAAGGCAGCAGGTTAGAAGTAATCCCCTCCATATTCACATAACACAATTGCTCCAAGGTGAACATATCATCTAATGTATGATTGCCTGCCAGTCTTGGGCCAAAGATTACTTGGGACAAGCTCATGGTCACCATGTAGGCCATGAAATTCATGGCCTTCCTAGCCCCAGGTGGGAAGCACAGAGACTGAAGTCACCCAACACCAAAAGACATGAGGACTCCAACATTAAACCAGATCAAGGAGGAGAAGGAGTTGTAGTTCCACACATCTGAAGCAGCAGACTGAGGAACACTGCTGTTGTAGTTGTATTTTTATTTTGGATATTGTAACAAGATTGAAAGGAGGAATAAAGTTTGTTTTAAATGATCAATAAATCTGTTTTGAAATATTGAAAACTGGTAAGAGGCAAATATGCACATTTGTATAATTTACTCTGATATATTATATTTCTTCTCAGGAATACAAAGAATTCTAAAATAAGCCATTTTAGAGAAAAAAAGGCCAGCTTTTCAAGGTAAGATTGTTTGGGTTTGATAGACAAAAGATTATTTTATGACAAATTTAATTTTATCACATTACAGAAGACAAAAAAAATCTTAAAATGTAACGTAGGTTGAAGGAAAAAGGGGGGGGAAGGAAATTAGGAGCTGCTATAATGAATGAATCAATCACAGCTGAACATTCTGAACTAATTCCTTCCTTTCTTCTGAGAGGTTGTTATCTGTGCTAGTTGAGAAAGTATGTTGCAGAGAGAGAATGAGAATATGGGGATAAAGTAGAGATAAATGCTGATAAAAAACTTGTATGTTCTTCAAGTTGATACAACAAATTTGTGAGGGGAAAAGAAATCATGTTCATGGCTGTTGCTCTTTCAGCTGACCTCTAGGTGTTGTTCAAGCCTTTTTGTGCATTCTGTATAAATGAAAGTTTTACATTTTGGTTTGAACTACATTTAGCTCATTTTCATAATAATATTTGATGAGCTAAAGCTAAAATTGAAGCTGTGCAAGATTGCTTGGCTTACTATTTTATGCATTTGATTGTACTTTTTCTATTCATCAACCAACACCAGTTCTTTATATTTATTTTCTCTTTGTCTAGTGGTTATGCCTCATTTCTTGGATTGGTTTGTGCCAATGTATCTGATGATCTCAATTCTCATATTGGTTGGTTTTGGAGCTTGTATATACTATTTTGAGCCAGGACTTCAGGAAGCACACAAGTGGAGAACACAAAGACCAATCATGGAGCGAGACCTCCGGAAAACATTGATGATACGAGACAATCTAGCATTTGGAGTGCCTGAAGTCTAGTATTCTGCTCAGTTTTTAGAAGATATAAGGTCACATTTTGTTTGCTCAGGACAATTTCTTGCTACAAGTTATATGGTCAGATTGTAACTTCATTCTTTGCTGATGTGGGTCTCCTTTAATGAAGCATTCTTTGTTACTATCTCTAAAACACGCCTTTTCAAATAGTGTCACTTTGGAGCTTTTGGTTTTAAACTCAAATAATGAAGGTTTGTACATCTCACCATCATTTGGAATTTTTGGATACTCCATAAATAAGTCTTTGTTAATCTGCTAGAAATTGTTATACCAAAAAAGAAACTAGATGGTTATGTTTTACTCCAAGGGCAACCAACATAGATTCTGAATGCTCCTGAAAACACTTCTGACATTATGTCATTGTTTTCTTTATCACCTGGGTACAGCAAAAAAAACAACAAAAAAAACCCTGATTAATTACATACTTTTTTCACTTCCAGCACTGAGCTCAGATATGCTGTAGGAAGTACTCTGTGTAGGTTAAGGATGGGGAAAAAAATAACCCTCTAAATTCTTTATTCAGCAGGGGATCTTTCACACTTCCTTATAGTTGTGAAACCTAGAATTTTGTTATGAGAAATGCTGCTCTTTTCCAGTTTTGTCCTGCTGTGTTTGTTGAAGTGGACAAGACTCTTAAAACTCAAATGCCCCCTCTAGCACTGTTCTTTCTATATTTACAATTGATCTTCAAACTATAAAATGCATTACACAGTCTACCTATGTACATCTTAGATAAGAGCTACTGAACTGCAGACAATGATTGTGTAGTTCCAGTGCAGTTTTCTAGAGGTGCATGGTATATGATATGGGTTAGTATCCATGTACAATGTTTGCACATTGTCCACATTTTCTTTAAAGCTGGTGTATTACTAAAGTACTGTATGCAACCATAACTGCATGGACAAAAGAGATTATTAGTAATCCCTGCTTCTAGGAAGTTTACATAATAACAACCTCTAGAGCCCTGTGACATTATAAATATCCCCATGATGTTACTATGTCCTGTTTTCTCTGAATTGCATTAGGGCATCACTGACTGCAGAGTGAGTTTTATTCCCTTGATGACACAGTGTCTCAAACTGTGCTAACCTAATACATTGGTTCCATTTATTATATCTTTGTGAGGTAGTATGCTGTAATCACCAACTCTTCTTGTACACATTCCATGCTAGGAACACGTGCCTTTGTTTCTTCAATGTGCTCACATGTACACATTCCAAGTTAAGAATGTGTAAACATTGTTATTATAGTATCTGTATATTCCACAGTTCCTCAAATATTGGACATCTTTCTATACATTAGATGCTTCATTGGAATTCATGGTGCAGCGTATAGATCTTTTCTACATCTGCAATCTCCCCTCACATCTACAACTCCTACACTTCATTACATTCTACAGCTTCCATTGTCTAATGCAGTGCCATAGACCCTGACAACTATATGGCACAGAAGGACTTTGTTCAGTTCCTTCCTCTAGCTTTTCTGACCAGTTCACAATGAATTGTCATGGGTTCAAATCACATGGCCAGTCATTGCTCTTACTTGAAAACAGATGCCCAGTTTTTCAGCAGTGACTGAATTTAAGTGTAGTACACTGCAGTTTGTGACACTATATGTGATTTATGGTAGATGTCTGAGGATACTATTAGTATTATTGAAGAGCTGTGTTGTTTTTGTATAGAATGGAACTTGTCTCAAAGCCCTTTTGCTATGTTAATGTAAATATTATTCCAGGTCTCATTACTTAAAGCAACATTTGCATGGGACTTCTTTAGCTTCAAATACACAGAACAGGTACGATAACTTCCATTTCTAAAAATGGCTGAAACAGCAAAATGGATTCCTGGCATGGAATCATGTGCTGTGTGTGTCATTTTAAGTATCTGAAGTGTTTGATAAATTTTCTCATATGGTTAAATTGATGTTAAGCGCTCCCAGTTGAGAGATTCTTGTACATGCAACAAAATGATCAGACTTTCTATTACGATTGCAACTTTTTGATGCTATCAAAGGGTGGAAAAGTGTCATGTATTTACAGTAGAGTGGGGGAAGGGGCAAGGAAGCATGCATTTGTGCAAGGCCAGTAAGCGCAGCATCCTTTGACTGAGCCAGAAAGGGTATACCAATACAAGCCTGCTTCTGCATCTGTATCTCCTTTGTTGTATTGGGATACTGTCTGTTTTATAAGGAGGCAATGAAACAGCAGCACCATAAAGTTCCTAAGATAATATCCTCCTCTTCACATCACTGTATATAAACAGCCGTTCTTCTCTGTCTGTGACCGATTCGTTAGCACTGCTGCTAGCTACAGCCATAGTCTCTGAGTGACACTTAGAGACCTCTTTTCTGGGCCTTGATTCTCTTTTTGTGGCAACTAGACTACCAATGCAAATGAACAACCCCCAGGCAGAGCAATGGGGTAGCAATAACTATCTTATTAACACATGTAAGATTTTGAAACAGGTGTCAGTATTCCTTTGTAGCTAATGTACAGTGGTGATATATGGGCATAGGGGCATTATGGCACTGATTTGCACTAAACTTTCACAATCTTTTTCCTATTCCAAGTTTTTTTCCCTCAGGGCTGTATCACTTGATATAAAAATGGGATGCATTTGCAGCATGTCCAGTATCCATCATGAGTCAATGTGCTGAGCATGCTTTCATATTACACTTGAGTATAGCATTACCCAGAGTGTCAAAGAAACCATTAAGGAGTGATTAAGCAATTATGTCAGCTTTCTGTAGGTGCTTTGATTTCAGTGAAAGTCCAAATAATTGGTAAGGATATGTGCTGCGAATAAGCAATGTTCTTTATCCTACTACCCAGCTAAAATGGGCGGGGGGGGGGCGGTAAAACCCAGCCGTTCGATAAGTATGTCTAGTAATCTTAATTTTGACCTTGACAGCTATTGAGACTCATCAATTCTCTTGTAGAATTTCCATCCCCTTCCATCATCAAGTATTGAATGAGAGATTCATTAACATTTGAGAGATCTCTGTTCTGTTTCTATACTTTCTATTGTGAGGGGAAAATGGAGAAACTCCATTTTCACGCAGGCAACCAGTATGAAATCCACAATACGTTTTAAATTTCACCTCTATTAACTATTATCAGAAAACAAATTAAAGAGACAAAACTACAATATGACTAACGTGTGTTAAAATGGAATTTTTTTAACCACCTATAAAGAGGAGATCATAAGTCCTGTTTTTCAAAAGTTACTGAGAATTATTTTAGAAGAGAGATTGGAACATGGCTGGCCTTTCAGATACTATTGAACTCTCTCAGTCCCTGCTCATACCCCTTTGATTGGGCCTGATGGACATTCAACTCCAACAACACCTTGAAGGCCAGTAGCTGTACCATTTCAAGCCTCGGCTGCTTTTCCTGTTTTGTGCACCAAATTTTAACTGTTTAATTGTTGCCAAGTTTTTGTATTGTCTATAAAGTGCCAGCTTCCTTGTGAGTACTTCATGTGTAAATATGAAGTGTTCACCTCTTACTCATGAGAACTTCATGTGTAAATATAACACCAGTGTTAGCTCTGAGCTCCTACTTATAGCACACGTGAAATGGACAGCCGTGTACTCCACGTGGTGCAGCTTTTGTGAAAAAAAACACATACTCTACAATTAAAAGAACACAGGTTTGTCTTTGGATCTGGCTGATTTTGAAATGAATGTCATACTTAAAACCATTAATTTAAAAAAATATTTCAGATTAAAATGCTGTAATCCTAACTGCATTTAACCAAGAAGCAAATTCTATAGAAAACATTAAGTGTTAATACTGAATAAACAGGCGTAGGAGTGCATGTATATTTGTACAAAATTAGGTCAATTTGACATATACGGTACTTATTTTTGGATGCTAGATCTGTTCTGGTTGTAGCTATTTTATTATCAGCAAAGAAACTTTTGCAAAGAAAAACATAAATGCCTCAAACCCAGAAACAATATATTTAGTTTAAAAAATGGGTAATTGGGAGCATCACAAGTTGTACTTCTTTGGACTACTGGGGAATCTTTCAAATATTGCCCTAAACCAAAGTTTGCTCAGAAGGAAAAAGTGTGCATTGGTCTTTCTCAATGAGAGTTAAACCTGCTACTTGACAGTGTAACTTCAACAGCTCTGGAGTATCCCATTTTTGTGTCCCCTGAGTTGATAAATGCTGTGAATAATGCTGATCTACTGCTGGGAGTATGGAAGTTGGATGGGTCCTGGGACAGAATCCATCTGTCCTGACTTCTTAGAATTATTAAAAAGGCATTTCATTCTCTGGACTGTATTATTTAGTGGTGAATTGCATGTGCTCATGATTCTCTGCCTTAGAGCTGTTATAATTATGTTCATGTAGTAAGAGTGATGTTAGGTGACTGCATCCAGTGGGTCCTGATCCAAAGAAGAGCTATGTAGCTGTGCCTGGCATGTGACGTTCACAGGGTGATTGGAGCTTTTCACTAAGTAAGCTTTGTACAGTTTAAACAACTGCCTGGAAGAGTAAAGCACAAGGTGAGTGCATACTATGCTCCTGCTCAGTCATCATTATTTAACAGTTTGGGAGAATACAGATATTCTCCCGTACAGTTCACTTCCAAGGAGAAAGTGTTGAGGGCTATAGGCTATGGTGGTCAGAAGGAGGCTCCCTATAGAACTGTGGACCTTAGAATTTTGTCTATCTATCTATCAGATTTCTAGACCACCACAATCATACAAAAAGGCCAATGATGCTAACTCCTAACACTGTCAGACTATTAAACTCTATAACATTGGTCCAGGTATAGAAACAGTTCAGATGGCTATGTTAAAGCAAAGCTTCAACTTTTAATCCAGTTTTTCCCCTTGTCCTTGTCATTCTAATAGCAGATAAAATCTATGAAATATACTTACAGAATATTATATATTAAGGGAACTTTGAAGCTTAACAATTAAGAGATGGTTAGATTGAATGAAGCTTTTGAGAATATTTTGCAGGGGACACAGATGGGCAGAAAGATTAATAAACTGTGACCATAGCTTCCACCACGATAGTCTATATTACCAGTTTCTCCCACTGTCAGATGATCTAGTACTGTGAATTTAACTCATTTGCTTCAGAAACTAAAATAAAATCTAAAATAGCACCTTCTATGTGATATTTTGCAAAGTAGATTATCAGTTTAACTTGTTTGCTGGTATAAACTGTTCTGATGAAATGTAATGTTAATGGTTGTGCTTTATAATGGTAATGCTTATTTTGAACAGGCTTAGAATTCTAATAAACAATCCAGAGTCAATCAAATACAGTATCTTAGTGTTTTGTTCTTGTAACAATACACAAGTTTACATAAGGACAATGTAGTGTACTGTTCTGTTTGGGAAAAAGAGCTTTCTCTTTTTGATATATATGACCAGCTATATTAATTGCAGGACCAATTTATCCATTAAGCACAAGAGGCATAGTGCCTAGGGCCCATGAAAATGTATTAATTTCTTTTTAAATCAGAAAGAATAAAAATGAAGTAGAAGTTACTTATTTTCATGCCTTGCCTTTTGGCCCTGAAAATATACACAATAAATACAGTACAATACCAACACATAAAAGACAAATTAGTTCAAATTAAAAGCTCAGTCATATATTAAATGCTACCAAGATAATTTAATAATTCTCTTAGGAGCTTGTTATATTAAATTATAAGAACTTAGAAAAGTAAATATCATTCCATTCAGACAACAACATTTCCATGTACGAATGCAAATTTATTATCTAAATTTTACTTTTACAGTATTTTCTATTTGCACATTCTTGGATTATTTTATCAATGGGCATTTCTTTTAATAACTCACTTTCAACAGAGAGTAGAGATAGGTGAGTTAATTTTGTTTATGATATTGTGGAACATAGGTAAATTCTGATGCAATTTAATTTGGAAAATGACCATTCTCTTTCTATATTAGTATGAAAATTTGATAAGTAAAGTCTTTATGCAATATTTGGAATATTGTAACTAGACTTTGTTATTTACATAATCCTTAATCTAATTAAATGTAGACTACCTCACTGGTGAAACTACTTATTTACATATCTTTTTAAGTAATCAAAAAACAATTTGATATTATATACTATTATTTTTAGTACAGTCAGAAGTGTGTGGTGGTACAGCTAATGAAGACTCAGCCATAGAGGACAAATGAATGAAGGTGAATAGGAGGCCCACCCACACATATAGTACATTTTTAGGGACAAAAAGCATCCAGAAGAGGGTTATTCATTACAAAACTGGAGCAGGCTTTAATCCACATCAGGAATTCATACAAAATCAAGGCATCTGCCTGCTTTTTTTTCTATTTAAATTGTATGATTGTAGTATGTATAGTTTGGCCCCATGTACTTTTATGAATATAGCCAGCATTTGCATGAATTCATAGCCATCTGGGATGGGTCTTCTTGAAAAAAATTAACATCCAAATCCACAAATATTTGCAAAAGTGGAGAATATATGTAGCTCAGAATATACAGGATGTGGCTTACCCAATCAAGGTTGGTAAAGCAAACTACCATGTATAAACAACCGGCAAACTTCACTCTTCTGTGCACTGATGATGTTACCTGGCCTGGTGCTGAAGGTAAGAAGAAAAGCAAGCTCAGAGAACACCAAGAACCCAATATCACAAATATCTTAATGAACTGCAATATTTGCAACCAATAATCAGTCATGAATTCTAAGATCCCATGCAAGTTATACTGACCTAATATGAATGTCCATATAGGCTAATTTGTGATATAATATTACTGAAAGGAACTGAAACAACCAGCATCTTGTCTCATTTTTCAAATGGTGAACCTATTGCCTCTTTTTAAAAATGGATTTATAACCTCATATTCCATTGTTAAATAAAAGAGAGGATACAGTATACAGAACAAAAATCTTTGCTCCCCACTTTCTATCAGTTGAGAGTAAAGATACATTGAATTGATGCTATGGAAATAAACTAGGGCTAGCAGATTGAAGATGATTATATGCAAACAAAAAAACTCTTTTTCTGTATCTTTCTGCCATCGTCCAATATCGTCCAGATTTTGCAGCCCAGATCTGGTATACCAAATAAACACATTCCAGTGTTACCATTTAAATAAAATCATGTTCTGGCATTAATATTATACATGCTGCACAAATAACTTTTATATAGCATGATTCTTTCACCTAAAAGTAAGAAAACTATACATCATTGGCTTATGGCAGTTATTTAGACTTTTCCAGTGGTTAAAGAGTTAGGTTAGCAAGAGTGTGGGAGATTCAAAGGCCTGGAATGGAAGTAATGCTAGGATTCTAGGCCCTTCAAGCGTTACACAAAAAGCATATTGTTCCACCCGTTCCTGTTCTTGTGCCCTGTAAACAAATGCTGGATGGTTGGAAATGGGCATGACTTGGTAGATACATTCTTTCCATATGAAACTGGATAGGTCTACTATGTAAGTCAAAGGCTCTAGGTCCCTCCCAAATTTCTGCCCAGGTACCCTGCATTTCAGTTCTCATAATCCTCAGCCAAATTAATGAACGCTGCTATAGATGATTCAAAACACCCAAATAATGCCTCAAAAAGAAACCTAAAACAGGCAGAAGCCAGAATCCAAGACAAATAAGTGCACCCTAGCCCTGTGTACGTTACTTCTTTTCTTTGTTCTCTTGTTCTAGGAATAACTGACCAGGGAAGCATTCATTGAACAGCTGCAGACCTTTTCTTTCAAACATGCCAATATACTTAAAAAACTAAAAAGCTGTTTTTGGTATGAAGACTGGTGTTGCTTTCAGGCCTCTACTGGAGAAGCAGGGGTGCTATAAAAATGTCTGGAACATGATATCTAAACGTGACATGGTGTTTTCTAAGTTGTAGAGAAATATGTATCTTTTTCAAGTTCCACCAATTTCAATTCTTCTTCACATGGACATGCTACCCATTTGTAGAGATTACAATGTGTCTTCTATCAAATAGTAATCTATTTATGACACAGGAGCAATTCTAACCTTCACATCATCAAATCTCCATCCATTTATTTAGCAATAAAAAATAATCCAATGTATATCTGCTCTGCTGCATGGGAATAGATAACAACGGTGGCTATTATTCCTTCATGCTTCAACCCCCATTCCCTTGTTGCATGTGCAACCAGTACACAGGAGTATAGCACTCTTCTGAAAGACAACTAGAAGCAAGTTAAAACAGGTCCAGCACCCTTTCAGAAGGGCAGTAGATCTGTGTTCAGATATAGCCCAACTTGACAGGTCAGTAGCATGGCTTACTTCTTTGTTAGCTATATATCACTCAGGTAACTTGAAAGGGGATAAAAGCTCCATTCCAGACATCTGCTTACAATTGCCCAAGCCTGCCCTACCACATGTTAAGGACAGCAATTGGTGGTTGTTTTTCCTACTGTCAGGTAACACTGGAAGGAGGGGAAATGCAGCCAGGGGACTCCAGCAATTGCTGCCTTTAAAGTGTCTCATACTGAAATTGTAAGGACAGCACCAGTCACCAGCATTGTCGCTGAAGCTATTGGTGCAGCACTATTTAGCTGGCATACTTTTTTGCCAACTCAGTGACTAGAGGAACGCATGTTAATGCAGCAGTGAGGAAGAATCCTATGATACAGTGCCTCCTCCTATGTTTATTGTCTGTACAGTGCTTTAGAAGAATAACATTAAATGCTGTTCCTAGATGTTTACATGCACTGAGATCTGTAGAACCTACTTCTTCCCTTTTTACAATTTCCAGTTCAAAGCTGTCCATGAGTGCTCTCATTCAATGCTTGTGCCCACTCCTTGCCTCTGCATCCAGCAGAGTGCTGTTCCAAGCTCCCCAGCTCCTCTTTCTCCCACTTAAAGAGCATGAGAAAACACTCCACAGTTAAGAGAATAGGCAGAGAAGGAGAAGGCAAAACATTTGAAGGAGGGACAAACATATTCTTCATAGCATCCAGGAGGTTTGGATATCTTAAGGTTGATATGCCTTTTTAAAGCTCATGTAAATATTTTACTGGGATCCTTTGCAATCTATGGAAGACTGTTCTGGGATGTTCACTGATAAGCATTCGGCTGCTTCCCACCTTTACATTTCCAGGTAAGTGCTTACCATTCTTTTTCAGTACTGTATAAGAATCCTTTGAGAAAATAAGAAATGAAGGATCAGAACAGCCAACCTGTATCTTGGACCCAAGAGCTTTTAGGAGGCCTTAGAGATCATCTCTTTCAATCGCATATACCAGCCTTTCCCAGCCAGATGTTCTTCAAAAGCCCTAGGTCTAAAACTTACAGAATTTTGGAAGTCATGGTAAAAGCTGCTGTAGTTATGTGTTTCTTTCTTCTCACTGGCACCCCTGATCAAATAGTCTTTGTGGATGACAAAAAGACTATCAAAAGATCACTAAACTTGTTGATCAGCAATAAAAGTAGGATGAGTGATGACCAGGAATTGTATTTCTTAATTCTTTTTTTTTATATAGTGATTTTATTAAAGATTACAATTTACAATAAAAGCTAACACAATTAGAAAAAATAAAAGAATAAAAAGAAAAAATGGAAGGTGCAGAAAAGAAAAAAGGAGAAAAAATAGAAAGAAAAATAGAAAAGAAAGAAAAAATAATACAGTAAAGAAAAAGAAAAGAAATATAAAAGAAGTGACTTCTCCCTTCATTACAACAAGTATAAACAATTTTAGTAACATATCACCTTCTCCTAAAATACAACAAATGATCTCTTCTTCCCATATCCCATCTCTTATCTATAAACAAATCCATAAAACCTTGTCATTTCAGTCCTGATGTCAGCAAAAGTCCATTACCAGATTAATAGATTATATATCTATTTTAACCTTGATCAAATAAACCAATGTTATATTCCTTTCTTTTACTTCTAACAATCTTGATCTTTAGTCCCTTCAAATAATGTCCTAGAACTTGATTTCTTTTCATTTTTTTTTTCTTTGTCCCTTCTCACAAAATTCTTGAAAGCTTTAACAAGGCTCTTTTGTAAATCCAATATAGGAAAACTGTCCAGGTCACTCTCTTGGTTTGTTATTTGTATATCCCATTTAATTATTAAAACATTAGCCGGTTTCTTTTGTATGTCCAGTGTAAGATTTTTTTCCATGTCATTTTTGTAGACTGTCATTTTTAAATCCACTTTCAAATCAATTTCAGTCATGTCAGGTAATGCTTGTTCCTCTTCCGTAGCATCTGTTAAACACAGTCTATAGAGGCGGACACTCTTAAAATTAACTTCTGGGCCCATTTTTCAAAAATATCCTTTAAGATGTCCAGTGTTAAAATATTTTGCTTCATTCAGTATTAGTAAGTCGAGTTTGTTCTTCTCCTTTAACTGTAATATTTAGTTCCTTCTAGTTCCCTCTAGTGTCCAACTTTTAAAGTCTTATCTTATTTTTTTTGAAGAATTCAGACAAAAGCATTTTCCCACAGGAAAGATTCTTTATACTTAATTCCAAAATCTTATTTCAAATTTATCTGGACCTTAGTCTGTTTGTAATTTTCTAAAATCAAATTTTTAATCACCCTTATGCTGTTTATTCCAAACAATTTTTTTAAGTCCTTAAACTTGTATTTAAAACTTCTTTCACTATGAATTGAAGGAAACTCACCCAGTGCTGTAAAACCCATTGATCCTAACAGCTGAAAAGCAGTTAACAAACAATTTCCTAAAGTGATTAGAAAAGGAAATATGCGAATCCAGTGTCCTTTTAAAGGTACCAACCACAGTTTGAGCAAGATGGCTATTGCCTTGTCTCCCTGAGCTCTAAACCTGCTGGAGACTGCTGCCTTGCAATAAAAACAGTTAAAACAATACAAAAATAAACATATACAGCAGCTGATAAAATTATCATAATGATTATCAGTATCATTATGATATTATTGAATTATCAAAGAGCCTGTCTACTTACTGGCTCTTCATTCCACCGTGGTTGTCAGCTCCGCTTTTCAGAGAGCCATCTTCAGTTTGCCATTTCTTCCCTGGAAGTCACTTGTTTCAATTCACTTTTAACTTCCCCAGTTTATGGTTCTCTTCCAGCCATAGGCTTTATATCAAAACTGGAGAACTGAACTTATTTCATTTATTTATTTATTTTATTTATATTTCAAATTTGTCACTGCCCATCTCACTGCCGAGCGACTCTGGGTGGTTTACAGTAAAAAAGAATAAATATAAATTAAAATAGAATAAATATTAATTAAAAATACATTACAAAAGGTTCCTATATGAATAATAAATATCATCCAAGAAGCTGATGTTAACAAGGAATTAGACTCAAGTGGGACAGGTCGATGTAATGGGGATGAGACCATCCCTCAGGTAGTCTGGTCCCATGCCATGTAGGGCTTTAAAGGTAATAGCCAACACCTTGAATTACACTGGGAAGCAAACTGGCACCCAATGCAGCACCCGCATGTGCCATCCTTGGGGCACCCAAAATTGGCTGCATTTTGCACCAGCTGTAGCTTCCAGATACTCTTCAAGAGTAGCCCCATATACAGCGCATTGCAATAGTCTATACGGGAGATGACTAGGGCATGAGTGACTGACCAGAGGGCCTCCTGATCCAGGAAAGGGCGTAAGTGGCACACAACACAAAGTTGAACAATGGTCCTTCTGGCCATGATTGCTACCTGCTCCTTGACCAGAAGTCATGAGTCCAGGAGGACCCCCAGATTCCGCACCAGGTCTGTCTGGGGTAATGCCACCCCATCCAGAACCAAAGATGGTAAATTCCCAGATACAGAGGAGCCCCCAACCCACAGCCACTCCATCTTACCAGGGTTCAGCTGAAGCCTGATGCACCCCATCCACACCCCCACAGCCTCCAGGCAACTCGAAAGGGTGGTCACAGCATCACTCAAATCACCTGGGATGGAGATGTATCATTGGGTATGATCTGCATATTGATGATACCTCATCTCATGGTGGTGGATGATCTCACCCAGTGGTTTCATGTAGATGTTAAAAAAGAGTGGAGAGAGTATTGAATCCTGTGGCACCCCACAAAGAAGGGGCTGTGGGCTGGACCTCTCACTCCCTATCAACACCAATTGGGACTGGCCTTTAAGGAAGGAGGTAAATCAGCACAAAACTGTTCCGTCCACCCCCAATTCCCCAAGCTGACCCAAAAGGATACCATGGTCAGTGGTATCAAAAGCCACTGAGAGGTCAAGAAGAGCAAGGATGGATGCACTACCCCCATCCTGCTTCTACCAGAGATCATTCAAGAGTGTGACCAATGCTATTTCTGTCCCATATCCAGGCCTGAAACCCAACTGAAAAGGGTCCAGATAATCCATTTCATCCAGGATCCTCTGGAGCTGCAACACCACCACTTTCTCAACCACCTTCCCTACAAAGCTTCCATTCCCCCCCAATCCCAGCCCTCCAGTTTCCCTGGTCAGAGGTCCCTCCATCCAACTAAACACCAACAGACACACCCAATCAACTAAGGGGTGATGGGGGGCTCCACAGCACTTCAGCTCCTGCTCTTAGGCCATTGGAACCTTAACCCTCACCTCACTCATCCACTGTACCCCCTTGCCAGCCTCTCTCACTAGTCGGGTCTCACCTGACCCACTCCTACTCCCACCCTATCACTTACAAGTTCTTTAATATATTGTGTCTAGCAGGGAGAATGAAGTACTGTATGTCTCTATTACAGTACTACAAAATTCTTTACTAATATTCAATAGTACTGTGGGGAAAATGTCAGCAGTTTAGTACAGATGATTCTTATCTATTTAAAAGTACTGTGTTTTTCCTCAGTTAGGATATAGTTAACAAAAATAGATTTCTATCTGGTGGTAGATCTCTGGGTGGTTTTCAGAGAAAGCAGTGAGGTTTTCCCAATTGTTTAACAATATTAGCAAAACAATGTCTGTTGAAGTGAAGAATGATTGGCATAATAAGGGGGTGAATTTTTCTATGGAAGGACTGTGAGCTTTGTTCAGTTTGGTACCCCCAAATTCCTAAGCTCAGAATTATTTGAGATATGCATCTTTTGTGATGGATTCCAGCTACTAGAACTCAAAGGTCCAGCAAAAACAAATAAATGCTGAAAACCTGGTTGCCCACCTTTGCACAAAGACAGTTCTGATTATTCTGGTCTTAGAACCAAACATCGTATTATGTGGGTGCTCCCAAATTATTATCTTTTTTTTTTTCACAGCAGCAACAGTAACTGCAGGCTGCAACAGTATGAACTGAGGTAAGGCCTGGTCACTTCTGCAGAAAGACCCTTCTGGGTCTAATAGCAACTGGATGAGGAAGAGATCTGGAAAGGGACTTCAGGTAGGAGAAAGACTTAGACCCCCTTTCCTGCATGCCAGTTAAAATTCTTTTACAAGAAAGTTAATTATATTAAACATTCCATGTAAGTAGCTCAACTGTAATATATACTTTGGTTGGTTATAATTAAAGGTCAAAGGGGTGTTACAATTAAACTGAGAGCTTGGCAGGGGATTAAATTTCCATTCTGGATTGCCAGACCCTTGTACTTGCTACTTGTAATGGTAGAACTGGAGCTTTTCCTCTGATCAAAGCTTTCTTCCAGTAGAAATAGCTGATCTGTGAGACCAATGTTCTCTGGGACTCAAAATCCTTAGTCCTCATACCCTACTATGACTGAACAGAATTTTTTCATAAAATTAGCAGTTGCACTACAGTAATGGTTTTTCCAAAGGGGAAAAATGCCAAGTGTGGAAGCTGTGTCCTTAACACCTTTAGCTTTTTAAAAGCCATTCTTGCCATTGCCATGGTTATGTATAGAGCATAAAGGACTATACCTATAGCTTCGAAAAAAAGCTTCTCGGGTTTATTCCTGCATATGGTACAGAGGCTCATAGCATACTGAGGAAAAGCAATGTCCCAATTTCTCTCAAAGCACAATGGCCGGGGCGAGTACCTCAACTGGCAGAACAAAGGACATGGGTCAGGGCTCTGTTGTCTCTTTTTGGTGCTGTTCTTTAATCTTTCACTTGCTTTTATTTCATTAGGAAAAACAAAGGGAACCACCAATCATGATGGATAAAGGTTTTGCTCCCTCCCCACGCAGGATCCGAAGGTGCATTCCAATCTTAGGTGCCTCATCTCATTACAGCCGCATCCCGGGATGTTCAGTTTGTTCACCTGGGACTGGGGGTTTAGGGTCTGTTAGCCCTAGCTTGAAAAAGGACTCCTCATTCATGCAGGGCTCCCCCAAACAGAGTCTTTTGGCGAAGGGCAAAGGAATTCCCAGACCTGCTTCCAGGCTTATTCCTCCCAAATCTCCATGGACCCATGACGTTCTGGCATCATGTCCTCTTCCCACCAGATCCCAGTCACTTCAGCAGACAGGAGCCAATGGTTTGGAACCGCAGAAACTCAGCTCCATTTCTTTTACCTTTCATCAAAGCAACAGCAGTCCTCCAACCAGCCGGCGACTCATTTGGCATCCCATGGCAAGAAGAGAATTCCAGAAGATACCCTCAAGAGAGGAAACCCCAGGGAGGTTCAGAAACCAGCCTTTGTCATGTCCACAAACCTTGCCAGAGAGTACAGATGAGTTCATTCCTGATTCACAAACCAACTCCTGCCTTGAAGATGCAATCCAGATTTCAGAGACAGAAACACCAGATTCAGAGAAAAAAATAGGCTTTGATAGCTTTCCATCACACCTTCCTCAGGCACATGCTCAAACCATGGGAAAGGATCCTATGAATTCTATCCTGCCAGAAGCTGTACACAAAGCCCTGGTTTCCATGGACAGAAATGGCATTCCAGGCATTGCACTCCAGGGCTTAGCAGGATCTGTAAAGATACTCCCTTCCTTTCCTCAGGAGTGTCCTGAAGAGCAAGCTGGTGTGGACCACCGTGTTATGGCAAAGTCCCAAAGTGGTAAGTGCTGCTATATATTGTTGTACATATAGGGGATCATTGATAGTAGCCTCTCATTTAATAAATGGCATAACATGGATTGCATGTTCCATGAAACTGTATTCTGGCTGAACATTGTTTTATTATCTGAGACCAGTGGCTCTGCAGAAATATAAAATCAGTTCCAGTTCCCAAACGAGAGTTATCTGTGTCATTAGGTTTTTTTTCCCTCACATTATTCTGTCTATACATAGAACCACCCAGAAAAGGCAACTTGGGGGGTGGGAGTATGCATGTAAAAAAAAAAAGTCAAAGAGGTGGCATGATGGTGATACAGTGGCATCAATGAACTGGTTTTTCTTTTTTTCTTTTTTCTTCATGGAACAGAGGATTAAAGAGTTTAACAGGTAGACAAGACTTAACACAACTATTTTAGTCCCTTGTTTAATAAAATCTGTAATCAAAATTGGCAAGAGTTGCCTTTAAATTTCAGTGGTGCAGTTGGGAGTCCTCCAGGGACCCAAAAACAGGGCTTGGGATACATGAGGCCTCCAGGTTGTTCATCCCTGATTCTCTTCACCAGTTTGGTATTCTTAGATTTCAACTCCTAGAATTTTTAACTAGCATGGCTTTTGGCAGTAGTCTGGGAAAAGCATCTGGAGGACACCTAGTTGAGGACAACTAACATTACAGAAACCTCAGTAGACATGTTAAGTACCAATTATTGGTCTATATGAATCTGTATTCCTTGCTTTGACTATACATTACTCTCTAGAGATCTCTTCTGTCCTGCTAGTAGGACTGGTAGTCTAGAGGCAAGCAACTGATCCAACAAGGATCTACAAGCAGCTTCAAACACTCCCAGATTGAAATTCAAGGGCAGTGCCATCATCTTTATAAAGTAGATACATCTTTAATAGTTTATTGTTTAAAAGATTTGTAACTATCTTCTTTCCAAATATTCAAGAGTCCATGGAAATATAAACCTCTATATAGAAAAGGACAGACAATATAAGAACATAGCATTATAAGAATAGAGAAAACAAGACAAAAGTGATACAAAAAATAAGCATTAAGTAGTGTAGCCTGTAAGTTAGCATTCTCCAACTGTGTGCCCTCCAAATATATTGAACTGCAACTCCCAGAATTTCAGTAAATATAGGAAGGCTATTCAAATTCATATGCAGACCAAACAAAGCAATTAATCACATTGCAGCAAATCAATCATTTAACTACTACACTCACATCAGACTGGTTCCTTGTCTTACCTGATACTTTTATGCTACTCAATATCATTTCAACTGAAGGTGGCTTTAGTGGCTAGACTGTCAAAGTATATGTGTGGTACCGTTAAGTGACAATAGCCATTTCTGAGAGACTCGTGGCTAGGAGCAGAATAGACATTTCTCCAGTTGTCTGTGAACACAATATGAGAGCCTGAGCCAAGTGAAGGAAGGATCATAATACATCTATGAACATTTGTTCATTGTCCTAGTTAGGCAGTATAGTGGAGCTAGTAGAACCTGCCTGATATAAAAAAATTTTTAAAAAAATTGGTCCATCTAACTCAATCTTGTCTACAGCAGCTTTGTTCTACTTGTTCTTCTCCATATATATTCCAGATTTCTCAAATAATATGGAGAACATTATCTAGGAATTCTAGGAGTGGTATCTGATGGAACCTGGTTGAAGAAAATTGTGCTATGCTGACTGGTAGTTGTTTTTCAACACCACAGTCTCCAGGAGGTCTCTTTTCCATTCTAGGTAGGAATTCAAACAGGTGAACCTAAGAGCTGTTGCATGCTGACATGCACTCTACTTAACAGTCAGATACACAGTTTCTCTGTAGCCAAGCATTCCTGTTCAATGCACATAATATCCACAGTCCTGACTCCAAATTATATCCATCTCCATTCTGAACTCTTGTTCTCCAAATATTAAATGAGGAAATAATGAATTCAGTGAATATGGTTCATTCCAGCTAAATAGGGAATTATTGTGTAAACATCTTGTTCAGTTATATTACTTCCTAGTCTTTCCTTTAGCACCCAGAATATTTTGTACATTAAGAAATATTGCCCATGGGCATCAGACATCATATGTGAGAATTGCAAATAAGTATATTAACATATTTACCATAAGGTCATGCCTGCTCAGCCTGGTACCTGGAATGAAATTCACACATATATAAAGATCACATGAAGCAGTATATATGTGTTATGTAGAATTTATCTTGGATCACAAAGTTTCTCATCGCAGATAGTGTGTGTCTCTGCATATCTGGCAAAGCAAGTGTAGATACCAGATGTCTTGGAGAATTAAAGAGATGGAAACGTTCTTTTCCAAGGCACTTATGCTTATCATGACAAATGTGCAGACACACATACAGGATGTAGATGCCTATAGGCACATGGAGATACATCAGCATGCACCATTCAGATTGACACAAAGGCAGATTTCTCCATGCCTGCATCATTGTTGACATGTAGTTCATTGCTGACAGATACTCCATGTCTCACCATACAGTACCTTATTACTTCTTGTTGTTGCCAGAACCTTGTGACAATGAAGGTTTAAATGAAAGCAAAATGATACATTTATCATAACCTGTTTGAAAGCAAGTGCTAAGACGAAAATCCCTGAACACTTAGGTGCGAAATCTATTTCCTCTTTTCTTTCTGTGTGATCGTTGTGATTGATGAAGGGGTTAATAATCCTCTTACATTAACTAGTGTCTGCCTCTAGAGATGCTCAGCAAACAAAGCCATATGAATGCTGCCTGGGAACAGAGAGAAGGAAGGAGGGTGGTGAGACCAGGCAGAGAAGGAAGCATTTATATATGCAATGGGGAGGGGACATGTTCCAGGCTACTTCTAACCCTTGTATCCCAGCAGCACCTCCCTTCAGGAGCCAGTACACAATTTAATGCCCATCAATCCAGTCAAGGTCTCCCAGATGCTTGAATGATAGAGCTCTGATCCTGGGAAGAGAGGGAGGCAGAGTGTGGGGGAGACTTTGCAGCGATGTTTAATATTCAGGTCACGTGATCGTGGTAGCAGCAGTAGCAGCAGCATCTCTGCTTATCTGAAATATTCATTGGAGAAGAAAAGAAAGGGGGGTATAGGCACTTACAGAAAAACAAAGACAACCAGGATCTCATAGGCAGCCTGTGGGGCAGGAAAAAGTCAGGAGAAACCCCACCCGAAGGTTCACAGCCAGAGACAAAGAAAGATTCATGTTCAAAGGTAGGTGGTTCCTGCAGCAGTTTGCATGCTCTTTCTGGATCTGGCTCAGCTCAGAGATGCAGGAAGGGATGCTGTGCTCTTGCAAGCACTCTCAGCTCAGCCGTGCATTTGGGTTTGCAATGGAGACTGGCCGTTGCTTTAATCCAAGGCTCCCAGGGGAAGCCTGCCAAAAGAAGAAGCTACACTTCTTATTCATCTTTTCCATCTGGTATCAAGAGGGAAGCAGGAGCACCCTCCTGCTGCTGCTGTGCGTTAGACACTGAGGCTTTTGTGAAGGAAGGCATTCATCCCAGTTGGCCCAGGGGTGTGAGCCACCAGCTTGCAACTGCAGCTAATATTTGAACCTACATAAGAATCCTCAGGTACTGAGCCTGGAACAGGGCTTGTGGGATGGTCACGGGGGATCTTGAGCATGGCAAAATGTTTTGTTCTATGGCACTTCAGTGGGTAATTGTGGATGGCAGATTTATTAGGACTGGTGTGACTTAGAATGATGGACAGTGGAAACAACTCTGGACCACAGGAAAGGAAAAGAAGGGGTGTGATGGTGTCGGGGTTGGATAACAGGAACAGAAGGTCCATAAATTAGCAGAGGAGAAAGAATGGGAGAGATAATAGATGAACAAAATATAAAGGAAATACATAAAGAACTGACAGACTAAGGCAGTTTTTCCAAGACTAAAGCCATCCAAGTCAGTTCAACTAATACTTCCCATCCTCTCCATTCATGGTGGTTCTTCTGGCCAGGAATGATGGAAGTTGTAGAGCTGTATATCTGGAGAATACACCAGATTAGGGAAGGCTGAAGAAAGAAATGACTGATATTAATGAGCAGTTGCAGATATTTTGTGGTAATTTGAAAGATGGTGGGAAAAAACCACACTTTTGATTTACACCATCATAGGCAGTCCAAGAAAATGTATCCTACTGTCTTTCATGGGAACACAGGAAACTGTCTTACGCTAATCAGCAAACTGATCCTAGTCAGTGCATCAAGCTCATTGTATACTGGTATACACAAATATATTGGTATACACAAATCATATACCAATACGAGCTCTCCAGAGCAGCTAGCAAGGTGGGATTTTTCCCATTTATGTGGAAATGCAGAGAATGAACCATGCAAATTGCTGCATACAAAGCATTAATTCACAGAACTATGGTACATGTTCTTCCCTGTATTTCTATATAGCTTGAATATAATATGGAAAAAGGAGAGTAACTGTTGGCAGAATCAGCTCCAGCTCCAGAAGCTGGAATGGGATAAGACAGAGGCTGCCATCTGTTACCCATATCTCTGGGAGTGAACCCCTGTATTTCACAGGACTTACTTTCACAATGGTATGTATAAGACTCCACAGTAATTTATTTAATATTTTGAAAATAAAAAATCAGTGTTCAGATCCTCTTAGAAGCCATGTGAAGGGATTACTCACAACATAAAAGATACTGCAAAGCTCAGGAACATTTCTTCAATTGTCTTTATATGTTCCAAGGATGAGGCAAACATAGCTTTGATGCCCTAGTTCTGAGCGTTTGGGATTTAATGGTGACTTAAATTTATCAGTTTCTCTTAAATTTCCATGAAAATGGGACTATGACTTACCTGAGAAGAGTTTCTTCTAAAAGCTAAATGTTTTTTGTATTGCACAGAAATTAAAAAAATATTTTCACAGTTCTGGACTGCTTCTAGATTATAGTTTCTGTTACAGAATTGGCTTACCCTGGTGTGAGTATTTTCTTTCCTCAGACATGAAATAGTCATTTAGAAGGGAAAGGAGAGAGGGGAAAATGGAAGTGGGAAAGAGGAGAAAGACAGAATAACTTCATAATATGCTTTGATTGGTAACAAGGGGAGCTGTTTGGAAGTACTTTTGGAAACCTCTGTTATCTTGTAAGTCTTTAATTGCCTGGGATAGAGTTTTTAAAAACTAATAATTAGAAAACCACAGGGAACCAAATTCAGTAACAAAAGTTTGGTTCCCAGGATATGTTCAATTTCCTTTTGAGTTCCTGTGTGTGAAGATTTCCTCACACTTCAAGAAAAATGGTATATTGTCTATGTCCTATCATCTGGAGCTACAAGCCAAGGGGGAGAGAAGAATGCTTTTCATGTATGTGTGAGGCAATAGATGATTGATTGATTGATTGATTGATAGATAGATATAGAGCTTACTGTGTAGCAATTTTTTTTTAAAAGCCAAAAGCTATGGGAAATACATAAGATAACCATAAATATATGTTCTGTGGTCATATTATGGTATAATAGTGGTTTTTTATACTTAACTAAAATTTTGTTGCCAACTAATTTAATACTTAGATCACAGAATTCATCAATACACTAGGAAATGTTTTATAAAGATTTAAACTTATAGCTGTAGTCCTCCTAGGTTTTTAAAATTTGTTTAGTGTCTGAAGCTTAAGGAGGTTACTGAAACTACTACTATTACTAAGGAAGGATACATGTGGTTTGAATTCCTTTTTGCACAACAAACTCCCGTGCAACCCTACATGTGGGTGTTACACTAATTTAAGTTTGGCACCAACTCCAATGTGCCCTAGCACGGTGCGGCTTCCAAGGGTTTGGAGAAGCTGAACTGAATACGTATTCTGCTCCGGAAATGGTACATTTCCTCTGGAAATATTTAAATATATTATGCCTATGCAAGACAAGCCTATGGCATGGTATAATTCCAAGAACTGAGCTGTGAGGGCAGGGGGAGGGAGTCAATAAAGCAAGATGTCAGCATGGTCAATGAAAACTGCCATCTATTTTTTGATCCTACCCCACCCAGCCCCAACTCTGTGGATGCCCCTGGTGTTCTGGTTAGAAAAAGTAAGAGATAAGTTTTTAATTTTTTTTTCAGATTCTGAAAAAGAAAGAAAAAGACAACAGAAGCGCCAGAGGATACTCTGGCAACACAAAAATCACATCCCAAACTCATTGTGAAATAGTAAATAACAGACTGCCAGTTCTGTTTGGCCAGCTCAGTTTGGCTCCCACAGCTTCAATTTACAGTCTGCGGATTCCTTTCTATAGAAGAGCAAAGTCTGACTTAGGTCTTAAGCAGCAGTACCCATCTATTGAAGCATGGCTGGAGATTCAGTGGAAATGGTAGTTGGAAACATTAAGGAAAAAGAATTATTTGAAGGTGGAGGAGGATGTTCCTGTCAATGAAAGATAAATTAAGTTTAGATCATGCTTTGGATCTCTACGAGTCCCTCAGATACATTGGACTGCAACTCCCATAATTCCCAGCATGGAACAACACATTGGAAAATAGCATGGTCATTTTAATCCAAACAGTCTGAGAGGACCAGATAGAGGTAGCTGATCAATCCAAAGAATTCTTTTTAATAGTACAATAGTAGTAGTAGTAGTAGTAGTAGTAGTAGTAGTGAGCAAATAATGTTTTAAAATGTATCAAGTTGTCTTCAGATGTGGCAGGACTGGTTTTGAAGGGGGCCTCAAGAGAGAGCTTTCAGCTGGGCCCCTTCCTATGTTGTTGGCCCCCACAGGCCTGTGGGTTGATGTGTTTACTTGGTGACAAGTGCAAAAAAGGTTTGATACCATGACTGATATTTCTTGAAATGTTTTATTTATTATGTGTGCTTTTAAGCTGATCCAATCAAGCAAATCTTAGTGACTTTCAAAGAATTTGACTGATCATGCTATATTCTGGCCTCCAACCTCCATCTCTGTTTTTGCTGTTTTTGTTTAACTGCTCTACTCTACAGAAAAGAGTAGAGATGCTGTGCTAACATTTTGTTTCAAGTGTGAAAATGCCTAAAACTGACATTGTGTGTATTGTAGAAGTTTCATTACAGAGTGCTGTTGCCACCATGGTATTTGAAATTGATATGTCTTTCTTTTTATATAGCATGTTTCATACTATTTTTTTCTTTTCACTAAATGGTACTTGACCATGATATCTTGCTATCTGTAGTGAAGTTCAAATAGCACCCTTGCTAGGGTTAAATTTGCTGTACCACTTACTCACCAGGTCATGCCTTCATCGGTCCCACTATTTGGATGGAGCCTGACAGTTGGTGTTTTTCATTCTGCTCCTTGCCAGGGCCAGCCACTGTGTGTTCTGTGAACTAGCCCTTAAGCTGAACTGTTTTTCCACTAAGAAGAGCCCAAGTCCATCTGATAAAGAGAAAAGGGTCTTTGATGAGAGGAGTTATTCTATTTTACTGTAAAACAGAAGCAGATTTAATAATTTAATGGCAGTCATTCACAGGTGCCTGAACCAAACATAAAACCTTTTCCCCAAGCATGAATTCACAGAGATCTCATCAGCAAACTTTATTAAGTTGAAGATAGGTACATTACAAAAATCCAGCAAGTGAGCTCTTTTCCCTTTCAAACAAACAAAAAACGCCTGTGTATCTGCTAGGGACTGATTTTTTTTCTTTATACAGCACCATTATGGTTTGATGAGGAGGAGGTTGGTCTCTTTGGGGTCTGTGGGTTTGGGTTGTTTATTCACTTGAATCTTTATCCATTTTTCCATATTGCAGCCTTAAGTTTCTGGACTCATGGCTGGAAAGGAAGCTGGTTTATGAAACCCCTTTCCAGTTTTAACTGTTCCTTCTGTCTTGGCCATGATGATGGCCTATTCTGTTTGGACCACATTTCCCATGTAGCAGATTCCTCTTCTTATTTACCCTTCCTGGATCAGAAAAAGAGGAGGGAAGGGAGGAAGACTGATTTTATCATTTTTCCTAAACTAGAAGGAGAAAGGGGTTAGGGTTAGTGTTAGGTTTAAAAACAAAATGGACAAGTTCCTCATTTCACAGTTCCACTTTCCAGCAATGGACCTCATGGTAGGGGACAAAAAGGTTTGTTATTTCACTCTTCCATCAATGATTTTTTTTAAAAAAAGGCCCCCTTTTCACCATTCTACTAGTGAATGTACTAAAAAAATAATGATGGTGGAGGGCAGCAATCAGTGACTGGAGGGGCGGGGCTGTACTTGCCAGAGTGCACAGGAACTCATCAGGGTGAGGGCATTTGCCACAGTAAAAACAAGTGCACAGGTGAACTGCCCCTTAATGCATAGCAGAAAAAAGACAGGTGGAGGTAGCCTTCCTGATGGTCTGGGGCAGACAGAGGACAATGTTGTGTGTTCCTGCAAAAAATGGTCAGTGGCCCATACTCATGCCAGGGCAAACTGGTCATGAATATCAACCCTGAGAACCAATGCTTATATATTCATCTTGCTTGTGGCATATAATTTATTTTTTATTTTCCTTCCATTTGCAGGCTCAGCAGATACCAAGTCTGAAGCAGTTATGTCTGAGCTGGTACCAGAGCCACGGCAAAAACCAGTAGTGCCAATGAAACCTGTCAGTATTAACTCCAACCTACTGGGTTACATTGGGATTGATACTATCATAGAGCAAATGCGGAAGAAGACCATGAAAACTGGATTCGACTTCAACATCATGGTTGTAGGTAGGAAAGACTGGGACACGGGCTTGGGATGGGAGAGACTTCACCTAGATACTCTGAGGTTGCCTTGCAGCATTTCCTACAAGCATGCCTTCATTTCTTTGCGACTCTACTTCTGCTCCTGATTGCTGCTATATGAAATAGGTATCCCATCCTAAATAGTTCTTTCTTTTGATCTAGCATTTTCTCTCATGGCAATCAATAATCAAGGTTAAACCAGCCTCTGCCTGGATGACTGTCCTCCACACTATGGCTGCTTCCACATGACAGCTTTAAACTGCTTGCTTCTCTGCATAAACCAGCTGGAAATGAAAAATGCTGGCCAGGCATTCTGCCTAGAGGGCAGTAACCACAGACCCTGATTGATGGATTCCCTTGCTTTTTTACCCCTGCTACCCATGCCAGGAAAACAAACATCTTTTCTTTTTTAAGGACATGTGGTGTTTGCATGAGCTGCCTCCATTGATTCCTTCTTGTGTTTGACACTTCCCCATCTAGCACGTCTACCAGTGGATAGAGAAAAAAAGAAAAAGAAGAATTTACTATTTTTCCTGATACTTGTGACAGAAGAGGAACCTGGCAGAACATTTGTCAATTTCACCTGGTTAAGGAAAAGAAAACAATCTACCATTTCATGACTCCACAGATAAAATTGTAAAAAATAAACACACAGAAACAGACCACCCCCAGACTTTGTCCATTAGTTAACCTTTTGTTTTGTTTTATTTTTTTTTAAAAAGGTCCAGCATTTTACCAGTCCACCAGGGGAGATCCTTTCAGAATAGGGGGCAGGCAGCCTGGCAGCCAGGCCAACATGGTCATGGGTATCAGTGAGCAGGAAAGGAGCGTTCCCACCACAGTGCACAGTAGTCAGCTAGAGCAGAGGCATTTGCCTACGATGAATGTCATGCTGCACGCAGACAGCTCAACACCACTTGTGAAGGCATAAGCAACAAAACATAACTTTTGAGGTATAGTTGCCTTTACAGTGGGCTGGTTGAAGACAAAGTTATCTGTTTCTGTCATCAAGAAACAGCAAAGGGAGGGTGGGCATTCCCACACCAGGCAAGGAGGAGGTGCAAACGGGCCTTACAACTCCCAAACTCCACAGCCAGCATGGGCAATGGCAGTTCTGATTCCAGCATGTCTGGAAGGTACTAAATTGAGAAAGGCTGCCACTATTGGTTTATTATGTTTTTAATCCACCCAATGGTTCTTTTTTCACTAGCAGTTTATTACACCACTCAGGTTTTACTATGACAGTTAAAAAGAGATGCTGCCATAAAATGAGTTGTCTAGATTATGCACCCTCTTATGTTCTTAGTGCCTTGATAACCAAATTATTGTTTTCATATATTTCAGACTGGTAGTTGGTCAACATCTGATTAATGGTTGATATATCCAGTTGGCCAGTAACTTAAGTGAGGTGTGTAACTACATCTTCCCACATGCCCTGGATATACCCCAAATCATACACTGTAGTAAGAGTCATAGTTTCTTTCCTCGTGTTTTTGTTGACCTGACTGGCCTAAGCAGGAAAAATCTGTTGTTACAGGAAGGATTTGGTATAAGATTATTACTATTTTAACTCAGGCTGAGACAAGATATGGCCTATGTTGTGTGATCAAGGGGGAACACTGGGATTGGTGGGGTATTCTAGTACCAATAGAACCAGCAAGTGAAAAAAAGGGCCATCAGTAAGAGCTCTCTGGGAGGATTTCATAGTCAAAACAGTAGTAATAAGCAATAAAATACATTAATAATTAACATTGCAGCCAATTGCCAATTTTATATTGTTTGTATTTTTTTTTCTAGGCCAAAGTGGACTTGGAAAATCAACACTTGTAAACACCCTATTCAAATCCCAAGTAAGCCGCAAGTCTTCAGGCTGGAACCGTGAGGAGAAGATCCCTAAGACTGTGGAGATCAAAGCTATTGGTCATGGTAAAAGCCAGTTCTTCTTAGTATGCAGATAAACTGTGACTCGTTGTGCCAGGCTTTTAAGCCATTTCTTATTATTTACAAAAGGAATTACGGTCAGGGCAACATGGCTTTCAAAAGAAGATGGTAGAAAGAAGGGGCTGAAATAGAACTGCTTGCCTTTTTTTCATCTAGTACTATGGGCTCTTTCTCCCTGGAGAATGAGAAGAACCTGAAAGAGTTTGCTATGGTGTTCCAGTCCTAGAGTGGGGCACTCAGCAATCTAGGCATTATTTCTGTACTTTGGAAAAAGTTATAGCACCTACCCTGAAATAATAGATGAAGGGTCAGTTGTGGGGGGAAATGCTAGGCTAGATAGACTCAAAGTCGGCTGGTAGTCCAAGAGACAAAACAATAGTTTTGCTGAAGTGGATATGCACCTGGAAGAACTTGAAAATGCAATAAGCAACCCACTTACTTGCCAAAAGGAGACCTCACTGCACTCACCTCCCTTGCTCAATTGCCTATAGCATGGAACTACATGTAAGACAACCATGCTTCCTGTGTTACTGACACAAAGTAACTATAAGAATGAGAGGAATAGTGGTGCTGTGCTACTGGCCTCACCCCTTGCACTCATTTCTTAAGTAACACAGGAGGGAATGGTATATTACACTTGACTCCATTTTGTAGACATAGGCTTGAGTATGTGTGGCCACATCTGGAAAGATTATATATATGTAAAACTTTATCATCTGAGGGTCCACTCCATATTTTTCTTTTTTATGCTCTGTTATCTTCACTATCCTTTCTGTTATTCTATGCAAAATGTTGTATATCAGTGTGGTACTCCACAGTTTTAGTGATACAGTCAGGTCCAGAAATATTGGGACATCGACACAATTCTAACATCTTTGGCTCTATACACCACCACAATGGATTTGGAATGAAACAAACACAATGTGCCTTAACTGCAGACTGTCAGCTTTAATTTGAGGGTATGTACATCCAACTCAGGTGAACGGTGTAGGAATTACAACAGTTTGCATATGTGCCTCCCACTTGTTAAGGGACCAAAAGTAATGAGACAATTGGCTTCTCAGCTGTTCCATGGCCAGGTGTGTGATATTCCCTCAGTACCCCAATTACAATGTGCAGATAAAAGGCCCAGAGTTCATTTCAAGTGTGCTATTTGTATTTGGAATCTGTTGCTATCAACTCTCAAGATGAGATCCAAAGAGCTGTCACTATCAGTGAAGCAAGCCATCATTAGGCTGAAGAAACAAAACAAACCCATCAGAGAGATAGCAAGAACATTAGGCGTGGCCAAAACAACTGTTTGGAACATTCTCAAAAAGAAGGAACGCACCAGTGAGCTCAGCAACACCAAAAGACCCGGGAGACAACGGAAAACAACTGTGGTAGATGACCGAAGAATCCTTTCCCTGGTGAAGAAAACACCCTTCACAACAGTCGGCCAGATCAAGAACACTCTCCAGGAGGTAGGTGTATGTGTGTCAAAGTCAACAATCAAAAGAAGACGTCACCAGAGTGAATACAGAGGGTTCACCACAAGATGTAAACCATTGGTGAGCCTCAAAAACAGGAAGGCCAGATTAGAGTTTGCCAAACGACATCTAAAAAAGCCTTCACAGTTCTGGAACAACATCCTATGGACAGATGAGACCAAGATCAACTTGTGCCAGAGTGATGGGAAGAGAAGAGTATGGAGAAGGAAAGGAACTGCTCATGATCCTAAGCATATCACCTCATCAGTGAAGCATGGTGGTGGTAGTGTCATGGCGTGGGCATGTATGGCTGCCAATGGAACTGGTTCTCTTTATTTATTGATGATGTGACTGCTGACAAAAGCAGCAGGATGAATTCTGCAGTGTTTCGGGCAATATTATCTGCTCACATTCAGACAAATGCTGCAGAACTCATTGGACGGCGCTTCACAGTAGAGATGGACAATGACCCAAAGCATGCTGCAAAAGCAACCAAAGAGTTTTTGAAGGGACAGAAGTGGAATGTTATGCAATGGCCAAGTCAATCACCTGACCTGAATCCCATTGAGCATCCATTTCACTTGCTGAAGACAAAACTGAAGGGAAAATGCCCCAAGAACAAGCAGGAACTGAAGACAGTTGCAGTAGAGGCCTGGCAGAGCATCACCAGGGATGAAACCCAGCGTCTGGTGATGTCTATGTGTTCCAGGCTTCAGGCTGTGATTGACTGCAATGGATTTGCAACCAAGTATTAAAAAGGGAAAGTTTGATTTATGATTATTATTCTGTCCCATTACTTTTGGTCCCTTAACAAGTGGGAGGCACATATGCAAACTGTTGTAATTCCTACACCGTTCATCTGAGTTGGATGTACATACCCTCAAATTAAAGCTGACAGTCTGCAGTTAAAGCACATTGTGTTTGTTTCATTCCAAATCCATTGTGGTGGTGTATAGAGCCAAAGATGTTAGAATTGTGTCGATGTCCCAGTATTTCTGGACCTGACTGTATGTCATTGTTTCATTTGTGAAAGTGCTTACACTATACATTAACCACAATGGTGTAACTGATGTATACCAGAGAATCCTTTGAGTAGCAAAAATGATCCAAGGCATTGTGGGAAATCAGGACCAGGCTTATAGAAGGTTTGGAAGCACTGATATATCTGAAAGACCTAATTAAGGTTGATCCAGTCTAGTATTCCATCCCTATTACTTATCCCACCCATCCTTGCAGGATATATTCAAGAATATACAGGTATATTCAGGTATAATCCTACATTAGTACGCCAGAATTCTGAAGTCAGTTCTTAGATATTATCTTGGAAATCAACTGTGTGATTGTTATTGTTGTCATGTTTTTGCCTACCTGCATACAATTTTATACATACTGTGGTTGTACAAGTATGGATGAATGGAAGTGGCATGGTTGAATCCATGCAATCAGATGGCCTTTGAAGTATTGTTTTTATTGGTCAAGACTATTTCTTAGTGCCAAGATTTGGGCTAGATTTGGAATCAGTATAGGTAATCACTTAGTGGAAGGACACATACCTTCTACTTCTTACCAATCAAGGATTACAAATATTGTAAATAAATACATTTCCCAAATCAGATCATTTAAATTATTAATATGTGTCAAATGTGAATAGGCTTCTCTGTGAATATGAATTTAAGTTATTTGTTCCTCTCTCATTCACTAGGGATGATTGCAAACATTTCACTCATGATCCACTGCGCTGCTTTCACCAGTCACTAAGAATATATACCTAGATAAATGAATTATTTCTAAAGGGCTATAAAACTCTGTAGCCCTTTGTGTCCTCTAGAAATAATCATGCCCTAAATATAATACATATATATTAGTTTTGAAGGCGGGTAACAGCAACATTTTTCTCCCAGTTATTGAAGAAGGTGGTGTCAAAATGAAGCTGACAGTTATTGACACCCCTGGATTTGGTGACCAGATCAACAATGAAAATTGGTAAGTGTTTTGTTTTTTCACTGATTTTCAGTTTCAATCCAACTTTCTTTTCCTCCTGAATGACTAATATAAGTAGACAAGGGGGCAGGCTTTAAATATGGCAGAATTCTAATTTGCAGGCTCTACTTAGTACACACACAAACACACACACACAAACAAGTATTTTCAGAAATAGCATCCAGAAATATAGCATGTGTCTTGCACTCCATTATTTCAAACTATAGGTTTGATGATATGATGATATTTACTAAACAAATCCCAACAGGAATATTTCAACACTCTCATAGTTGGTAAGATAGTCTCTAAAAACTGATTTACTGATTACAGGTAAGGAGGTTAATTTCCCCCTAAGTGGTCACACTAGTGTGATTACAAAACCCTTCAGTGTGGACTATTATGCTGCCAGTATGGACAGCAGTTGGGAAACTGTTATATTCCAAATATAAGGAATATAAGGAAAAGTCCTACCAGCATAAGGATTGTAGCATGGTTCCCCTATTCTCTGTGAATATTGCATTGCTAAATGACAGATTGGACATGCTGCATAAAGGGACCCAAATTCAGTATGAAAAACGTGTCATCCAGAGCCCTAAGCTGTCAAAGCAATTTTGAATTTCCTCCTTAACGTACGTGAAGATAGAAATGAGGTACTACAAATAAATTCAGAGGACATACTGAAAAATTATACAATAATTTAGCATGAATACATTTTAGCTATTTTAGGAATTTCTCATAGGTATATATTCCATGACCCTACAAAATCATCCAGCTGCTTTTCATGTTACATAATTTGTTTTGTTGCTCATAAAACATGATCTAACTATATTTTGTTCCATAGGTGATATATACCTCAGTAGTTTGCCATAATTGTGCATATCTGGTGACTCCATCACAAAATACAGAGATTCTAAAATCTAAATCTAAAATCATATAAGCAGCATCTCAGTTTCATTCTGTAATATCAGTTACAATTTTGTAATAATCAGAATGTCAGATTATTAGGCTATAGAATGGAACAACCCAACAATTGTTTTGGTCTTGTAAAACTGCCTGTGGTTTGTTTCCTCCCAAAAACCTATTACTCTATGTCAGAACATGAAATGAAGAGTTGTCTATCTGCCTCTTCTCTCCTGCTTGCTTAGCTGGGAGCCCATTGAAAAATACATCAATGAGCAATATGAGAAATTCTTGAAGGAAGAGGTGAACATTGCCAGAAAGAAACGAATCCCAGATACAAGAGTTCACTGTTGCCTCTACTTTATCTCTCCCACAGGCCACTCGTATGTATCTCTCACTAGTTCTGGGGCTGGTCCATAAGACGGTGGGGGGATGAGGCCTGGCAGTGATAGGATGTGTTAATAGAGGAAAAAATACCCTCTTGGGACTGATGAAGTGTTGGAATAAATTCCCCAGTAACTTTCGCAGCAGGCTAAAGTAATCACGTCAGCATGGATTTCATGGTAACTCTAATATTTCTTCCAAAGGCCAAAGGAAGAGGGTGGTAAGCTTCAGCCAAAGCAAAGTTCATGCTTGAGATATGTTATATCTCTATGGCTAATCATGCATATGAAGACCTAGAAGAGCTACTCCTACGCATTATAATTATTGTCTGCAAGTGTCCATGACAGAATATTTTTAAGGCTGGTTCATATATGAAGTTTTCTAAATATGAGTGTACAGTACAGTAGGAGAACACAACGCCTCTGGATACTTAATATGCATAAATATATTCTTTGTGTGATTACACAGAAGTAATTATTTTACCAGATCTGTCTGTACTCCTTAGTAACTGCTATCAGTTATGGCTGCCAACAAGAGTGATGCTTGGCAAAATGGGCACTTATGTAATCTTCATACTTCACACTTTACCTCAAGGTGCCTGATGTTTTTTCTTGCTTATTTTCTGTTCCTTGATGTTTTTGTGCGTAGAATTTATTTTTTCTTTCTTTCTCTGCCACTCAGAAGTGTGTTTTTGATGGCCATAAATTAATAGGAAAGGGTCTAGAGTCACAGATCAGCTAGTTTCCTGTATATTACCACCCACCTTCTAAACTGGAGCTGAATACATTAGAGGCATTAATTAGATTAATTATTATTAAATTATTAATTATTAATTATTATTAAATCGTTAATTTTATTAAGAATATTAAGACGCTATCCCACAGTAGAGAAGCTTATGGTTGTTTAACCATCTTCTTCCTGCAGTTTGCGACCTTTGGATATGGAATTTATGAAGCATTTGAGCAAAGTAGTAAATATTATTCCAGTTATTGCCAAGGCAGACACCATGACTCTGGAAGAGAAGATTGAGTTCAAACAGAGGGTGAGTCTCCCTTGGGAAAGCATCGCGCAAAGCACCCAGTCCAGATACCTTTCTGAATTGTGTCCGCAATCCTGTCTGCTTGCATAGGCTTTTCAGAAATATTTTCAGAAATATTTTTTCTAACCAGGTCCGTAAGGAACTAGAAGTCAATGGAATTGAATTTTATCCCCAGAAAGAGTTTGATGAAGACCTTGAAGATAAAACAGAGAATGACAAAATCAGGGTACTGTATTTATAATTCTGACTGACTTTTTTTTGGTAGATTCTGAGGTAGTTTAACTATTCTTTTTTCATCTTCAGTTTGTTTGATATGAACTACAGAGAGAGAGAGAGAAGATATAAACTTTAGATTTTTATGAAGTATTATTTTTGCTAGTTCCTGATATTGAAATTAGATCATACTTATCTTTTGGAGACTGAATCCAGAGTTAGTATGGAATTTTTATCCTTATGTATATTTGAATGTTATGCATTTAGTGGGGGAGTCTAATTTTTTTTAATTAAATTTTTACAAACCTATTTAATTATTGTTGGTTTAGACATATTTATGTGCTGCCTTTCTATTTATTAAATGCTTAAAGTAGATATCTAGTATTCAAATGTATGTTCCATTATACATTGTATGTATAGATATACTGTACAGAGGAAGAAACTAGCAATGACAGGCAGTACACATATATTATTCTACATGTGATTCAAAGGAGATTTAGTGAAATGGACAGAACCAAGTATGAGCAAGCTTTGGAAAAAACACAATCGTTCTTACCTATGCTAGAAAGAAGCAAATTAATTTCTATGTGTATTTTCAGCAGGAAAGTATGCCATTTGCGGTGGTGGGCAGTGACAAAGAATATCAAGTGAATGGGAAAAGAGTCCTAGGTAGGAAAACACCTTGGGGAGTCATTGAAGGTAAATACATGATTATCCTGTAATTTCTGACTGCTCTATATTTAGATGTCATCATATTGCAAATGCTGAAACGATAGCAGGCAGTTTCCAGATGGTACCGGTGACATTTCTGGGAAAGATTCCTGCCAATGCCCTACCAAACATGTACACCAACTTTTCTACCTCGTTCACTTAGATTCATTAGTCATTCATGATTTGGCTGAATAAATAGTGAGATGCTTATCTGAAATACTGAAGTATAAAATAGGAAAATACAGCAGTTATTTTCAAGGCTGAATTAAATTTTCTGTAAATAACTAGGGAGTTGTTTGGGCAGGAACAAGAGAAATTCTATTAGATCAGTTTTTAAATTTAAATTATAGGGGAAAATCTCAATTAATGTATAATGGGTTGATATTAGCTTTTAAACATTTTAAGCATTAGGAAGGACAATAGATGCCAAACTCTAATGCTCAGGAAGCTTTTAAAAACATTTCCCTTTCAACCTGCATTTGGAGACGAGAGTGTAGATCTGAATACAAGATGATTTTTTTTTTTTTGCTTTGATGATATATGACACCATGCTTTTATTAGCATATTATTGCTCGTTGTATTATTTCTGATATATTGTTTTTTTAAATATTTGGTGGATTTTTATACTACTTTGTGTTCATACTCTTAGAGTCAGGTAACTGAATTACCATAGAAACATTTATAATAAATAAATAAGTAGATAGGGAGTTGTGAAGAAATATGAGTGAGAAAAGAATGTGGATGAAGGCAGATGAAGGTAAATTTCTCCTCCTCACAAATCTCTGCTCCATACAGTGCTTTCACTTGATTTTTGATGATAGTATCTGAACTATCTGCACAGCAACCAATGTTATTCGAGTGGTTTCCCCAGTCATCAGAAAAAACTTTTGATAAACATGAGAGGCTAGACCTACTATGCGCAGAAGTTGGTGGAAAAAGCCCCCTACCTTCTAGTCTCCTGCGGGGAGGGGGGTGTTTTTGTTTTAGATCCAATCATATGGAATTCTTGTGAAATGTTTTATCTAATCCACTACCAGTCAGATAGTGTGGGAGATCTAAAAATGGCAAGATATCCTCTTACATTAGTGCTGCTTCAGGCAAGGATCAGCTTTCAAGGTTTCCTTTCAGTTTTGTGATTCTATTACTATATTCTCATTTAAGATACAATTAATGTAATTTCCTTTATTTACAGTGGAAAATCTCAACCATTGTGAATTTGCTCTACTACGAGATTTTGTCATTAGGTGAGACTGACTATTAAGGGTGCTGCCTATTCAACTGAAATGATTTACTGGTAAACTGAAAAAATTAAATAAGCCATTGCCACACTACAGCATGTAAAATGACCATGGTAAAAATTATTTGGATTCCCCACCACGGGAGAGTGAGGTTGAGGAACAGAGGAGGTAAGGAATCCAGCTCCCTTCACCAGCACCCAGCCATAACTCTATCTCCAGAGAGGTGATACTTACAACAAGCAACTTGCTAATCCCCTCCTGTTGCACAACGTGGGAACAAATAAAATAATAAAAAGGAGAGAATGGAGAGATGCAAATATCTCTTTTTTCTCACTTGCTCCCTATAGCTCACTAGGCTGGCTAAGTTTGTCATGAATATAGGACAAATTTAGAACAAACAAAATACTTCTTCAGATAACAGACATCTTATGAAATGTTCTGCCACAAGATACGATAATGGCTACAAGCTTAGAGTTTTAAAAAAGGGTTAGAGAAATTTATCAACCCTCTATGACAATCTTGAGAGATGAAGAAGCAGGAGAATAAAGGAAATATTCAGTCTTCAAACAATTTAAAATAAAGCTAATATTGTTGGATAATCTTGATCATTTGCTATGTTAAATAAATAAATAAATAAATAAGTGCTCCTGTACTTCCATGATATAATGATCCACTTTTTGACTTATGTTCATTTTTTTTTTCACTTGTTCTTCAGGACCCACCTTCAAGACCTAAAAGAAGTCACTCACAACATCCACTATGAAACTTACAGGGCGAAACGACTGAATGACAATGGGGGACTTCCCCCAGTGACCGTAGAGACAGAAGAAAACCATGAGAGCAATTTGTGAATGACCAGTCTTATTATCTATTGTCTCAGAAGCATAATTATTTCTTTCATCCTGTTTTTTTAATTTGAATTCAGGCCTCTCTTGGAAGCATGTGGAATATCCTTCATGAGTGCATAGGGGGAAATAACCATGGATATGGATCTCCAATTTTCCCTAAATGTCCTCATCTTGTTATATTATTATTATTATTATTATTATTATTATTATTGATTTTGTACAACAGATTCTAGTCTTCCATTGTTTTCCAATACTCAGTTGTGCATCCTGATTGTGGGAAATGCAAAGAAGTCCTGGAAGTGATGCAAACTCTGAGGGCATGTGAAGCGCCTCCAAGGGCTGGTAGGAAATTAGATCAATTTACTGTAAGCACTATGGTGAAAACAAAGAGACATACTTTGGACGCAAGCTTTCCAGGTCTGGATACTTTGCATTGTGGTAGATGGTTTGTGTTGTAGATTCACTTCTCAATGTAGAAGTGTTAAAATTAGACTGAGGCTGGGATCTTACAGGCATTTGTGTAATAGTAAGTGTAATGAAATCAATGGGAGGAATTAGTTGCCAAGTAAATGTGTTTAGTTAGAATTAATGGGTCAGTGTGGATAACAATGCCAGGATTTTGACCATTTTCTTTCTCATTATATGTCTCATAGGAGGCAAACTACTAGAGAGAGATAAAAGTTAATCTGGAAATATTGTTTTCTTAGGGCAACATTTTAAACAGTACCATAATATTCCTTAAGTCACCATTATGTATCTCAGATTCCCCTCCCAACCCGCTCCCCAGAATCTGGCATATGATATTGTCAGTTCTACCCTAATGAAGTTTTGAGAGATATGTTACTGAAACTATCCCTCTGGATGGTTGAAGCAGCTGGAAAGCAAAGAATGCAACATGTTCCAACTGTGCCTTTTTGCCCTCTAACCCGCAGATTATGACAAAGATGCCTGCAGCTGTTGCATACTAAGAGGCTATGCAGGAGGCTATTTAAGGCACATTCTTCTTTGATCCTAAAATGTGGCATTTTAATTCTGACACGGTTCCTTGCAGGTTTTGCCTAGGCAGTCAGTGTTCATTCAGTTGCAGTTGAACTGCTGATTCCAAATATGGAATTTGGCCAATCTGCTCAAGCCTTAGAACTTCTGCTTTGTTCTCTTTTGTAAGCAAGAGCAGGTACCTAGTTTTTACAGTGAAACACTGAAAACAATGTGGAAATTTGTGGACTGCCTAGAAAACAGAAGTGACTCGTGCAGGTCAGGAGAATTTCACTGCCACATGCAAAGCCACCATGTGTTTGCTTTTTCATGCTGTCTTCCACAATGCCATGAATATTAACCAATATGACCCAACTTTTCAGGGAAAAAAACAACCCTCTTTCATTTTTAAATATGCACCTTGATGCATTTAAACATCAAGGTCAAATGTTCCTTCCATACTGTTCTCCGTAGTGGAAATTAGCTAACAGAAAGCACTGAACAATATAAACTGGGAACAAAAGAAGCTGTTTTCTGTTGAATCTGACCAATGCTCCAGGTAGCTCTGTACTGTTCCTGTTGTTTGGCAGTGGCTTCCCAGGTTCTGAAGCAGGTGTTCTTCCCAACTAATCCTGGAGAAGACAAGGGTTGAACCTGGAACTCTTTACATGAAGAGTGTCTGTTCCGTTACAGAGTTATGGCCTTTCCCTATAATAGAAGGCATCACAGAAATATTAAAAATGGAATAATATTTGTAGCCAGTGCTATATAATCTACTATTTAATTCCCACAATTCTAAGTCAGCAAACACTAAATTAAAAATCAAAGTTTGAACAGTAAAATTGAAGTTCCATGCGTTGAGAATCTCCTTAGGGAGGATGTTTCATTGAACTGGGGCCACAATAGCAGAAGTCAATCAAAAACTCTTCTTGAGTTTACGAATGGTTAGAATCTGATCAGGAATGGAGCAGAGGGGGTCACAACAAAGAAAAGTTGTCCCTAAATTCATCCATAAAATAATGTTTTCAGTCCTTCCAAATAGATTTTTGGCTATAGCAACCTGGATAAATTAACTGCCATATTTCAGGTTCTACAAAACACATATACATACTTTTGCAGTATGTATAACTATTATGTGTACAACATAACAACTACTTAAATTAACATACTTAATCAAAGAAATATTTTGATCTTTTGTTCCTAGCTTAGGTAAATGTCAAATCTCCTCTGAGTTGAGTGCAATGTAGTTTTCTTAGCAATAGTATAGAAATGGTTTGCCAATGCCTTCTTTTGAGATATTTTTCAGTTTCTTAGTCTGGCTTAGTCCAATGGTATTTAATCCTCTTCCATTAACTCAAAAAACAAAACAAAGAAGAACTGTATTTGGAGTCCTTCAAGACAGCCATAGAAGGAGATGTAGTTGTATGGACTCTCCATAAAGCCTCATGAGACCACACTAGTAGTTAATTGGAAAATGTTTGCTATTACTTTGGATTTACTTCAATAGACCTTAATATACAGGCTGGGTTCACATATACACTACTGTAAGTTATAATGTGATTTATTTGATTTTGACTTACTATATGATGTGAACCTAGCTATTCTGGACTGTAAAACAGAGTTTATGATGTTGCAATATGTGTGATCCTAACCTATTATAGCTTATTCATTAAAGCATGGTTAATCAAAATGTGGCTTAATATGAAGTATTAACCCAGACAATATTTGATTAAGACAGCCACTCAAACATAAGGATGAGAGGAACAACTACTTTTTCAGTTCATAAAATGAATGGCAACCATATAGTAGTAGTGATATGGGATTCACTGTATCAATACAACAAAATGATCATTTGGATCCTTTCTAGTTGTTTGGTAAGTTTGTTGAGTGCTGTTTTATACCACAATACATTACATATAGCCAACTTGGTTAGTCCCCAAAAGCTAAGCAGAATCAGACCCTATTAATATTTAATATATAATTAATTAGTATTAATTAATATCTGGATGGGAAACTTACAGAAATTCCTATGGTTGTCAGTTAGATTGGGAAATCAGAAAAACATCTTGGAAGAAGGCAATGGCAAACTACTTCTGTGTTGTTGCCTAGAAAACAACCTGGATATGTCCATGTAATTACCAGGAGTTGAGATTGATTTAAAGGAACCGATTGATATTTTTATTATCTACTAGGATGACTCATAACCCCACTTCTAGCTCTGACAAATAACAAAAGCAGACAATTTCTCTATTTCACAACATTGTCACAACACTAGAACTGTATGAATTTGCATAAATGATACTCTTTATAAGATTTGTTTTTAACAAAGGCCTAGTCAGTGAAACACGTTTGCATGTTAAGGAGGCAGGCCTTTCATTTATTTCTGTGCAGAATTTCTTACTTCTTTAGCTTAGCTTAACCATTGAGAGGTTAGTGAGCCAGTAGGTTATGAATATCCTGAATCAAATGTAGTTTAAGTCTTAGCTGAAATGAACTTGATGGTCTGGTCCTGAGCAGATTTTTGTGAAAGGGTGATTTTCAGCCTTTCCATAACATTGCAAGATATAATTGCATGATGTTTCTGAAAACTATGGTCAAAGCCATGACAAACTGATGATTGCAACAGAAGCAATGTTTCACTATAGTTATTCAGAAAAGAACTTTACGAGAAGGACTGTCTTAGTATAGCAGCAGTATCCTTTGTCAAATATTAAAAAATAGTGCAATTGCATACATGTTTATTCAGAAGTAAGTCCCACTTTAGTTCAATATATTTAAGTGTGAAGACTAATATATTCTAATATAATTGTGGAAATATAAAGCTATGTTATTGGAACGATACAGACTCAGAAACCCGATGTTCAATGGAAGAGGTTATCAGAGAATTCTTCAGTATTATGCTGATTCTCCCAGACATAAAATCAGAATGACCAGACATAGCATGACATCCCTAGGCATATTGCTTCTATATCTGCTCTTTTTAGAATTTCTGGGCATAAGAAACCTAGCTGAATAAGTTCTACTGCCCTTTAACATGCATCAGCATTATGCCTACTATGGGAGAATAAACCTCAGCAATGGTGCTTTAATTCATGCATATCGGCTATTTTTCTATTCACACAAAAGCTGATAGTCTCACCGGAAATTCACCTGTGTACCCTTCTCTCATATTAATATACAAACTGCCTCTGTCAAATACAAATATTTTTTAAACACATTAAAAATGTTTTGGTGGCCAGTGTTCCTAAGCAAACATTATCAGTCTTTTCTTAAAGAGCATACAGTACAAACAGACACCACTCATTCTATACCTGCAACAAGTTTGCTAGGCTGTTTGGGCTGAGGAAGAGTGACAAGTATACATTTGCACAGTGACTGTCATAGTCAAGAGATGTCTTGAATTCTCGGTTTTTCAAAGCCCAGTCCCACTCTCTAATCACTGCACTGCACTGCAGGTTATAATCATAAACACAGTTCTTCACACAGTGTAGTCCCTGGCAATAAACACAGCAAAATATACAAATCTCTGATGTTACTATCCTATGTAGGCATGGTATATTCCAGATGAGTTGTACAAAGAGGAAAGCTTTGATTTTCACTCTATCTTAAACTATTTCAACTTTTTTCTTCTTAGACTGTATATAGGGGCAATGAATTTGAGGTATGAAGTTATTTGCCTTGATACATTGTCTTGGGGATCTCAAACTGGAGTTTTGTCAAGGTCTATTTTTGCAGACTAATTCTGGCTTCCTCTAATACCAAGAATAGTAGAATATTCTTGCTCATCAGTTTTACTTCTAGCATAGTAAAATTAGCTTCTATCTTGACACTGAATTGAGTAGGCCCATTTATTTTTAAAGAATTTCTCATCTACATCATAACTAGTCTAAATTTGCTGAGAAAAGCCAAAGATCTGCCTGCTCCCAACGCAGATCTTTGCATTTTTGAGCCAGTTGTGGGAGCATCAGGTATTCATGGCCATCTGCTGTAGCCAATGTATGCACTATTATAAAATTGCCTTTTTCTCAATTTCATTTCCCCAATTCAAACATGAACTAAGATATCAAAACTACAGAAGGAGCTCTCACTTGATTACCACAATACTACTGTCACAAATAAGTTAGGAAAGAAAATGCCTCATAGCAATATAGTGGTTTCCCTTATAATATTTTTTCTTTGATGTTACACATGGGTCTGTATTGTAAGTCAAGCCATAAAGGAAATACAGGTATAGAGAAAGAAAATATCCTATTATAGTCTCTGAAAACCTTCCATTGTCATTGTGGATACCAAAATCTAATTAAAACATTTTGATAATCTAGATTGTCTTGGAAGCTAATTTGTGGACAATTAGTAGATTATAATACAACTGGGGTTTTTTTGTATTAAAAAAAAAATACAGGCATGAACAATGCCTAGAGTCTTTTGATATATCTAGCCCATTAAAGTATCATAATTAAGTTTTCTTGTTACTGATCCAACCTTGTTGAGAAAATTACATGCCACAGTGATGTAAATGTTGCTAGACTTAACTTTCGTGTTCCATTGTCTGATTAAAAACATGTAATTTGAGTGATTTATTAGTTGCTTGCTCGACTGGTTTGAAGTTCACCCCCTAGAATCAGTAACAGTTCCGTCTTGTCTCAGTTTCAGCTTATTATCCCACATCCTTTCCTTTATAAGGCGGAGACATGCAGAAGCCTGGAGGCATCCAATGCTGGCCTTGCAGAAAAGGGAATTATCATTAGGTATTGTCAGCATATTAGTAGCATCTAGTTCTAAATCTGCCAATGATCCTTTCAAGTGGCGTCATATAAATGTTGAATAATGCATGAACGCTCTTACATTTAATTATACATGTCACTAATATACCAATACTTACATTCACATGATATAGGCTTTCAAGAACAATTTGAAGTGCTGGTTTTATTGAATAAAGTTCTATATAGTTTGGCTTCTAGATACCTTCAGGACCACATCCTTCCAACTGAATCTGCCCACCCTGTATGTCTGATGCAGGAGCCAATGCTTTGGGTTACCAGACCAGAGGTGTGTGACCTGGAGACGTTTGGGTGCCCATTCCATCCCTATGGAATGGCTTCCCCACAAAAGTCCAGACTCTCCCAATTTTGCTATCACTGAAAAAAGCAGTGAAAACTGATTTATTTTGTAGGAATTGGAGTGTAAGGGCTGTTTATATTACCCTTATTTTGGTGGGGGGAGGGGGAATGGGAGACTGTATAAATGATGCATAAATAAATATTAATACAACTAGGGAGACAAATTAATCTTAACTAATATTATAGACATAACCTACATTTAGATAAATGGATGATACCATATTAATTCTGAATAGAAATAGCAGACTATGTTAGGCTTTTGCAGAAATACAAGGAACAGCAAAATAGGGAAGACACTTGTTTTAAATAGCCTGTACTTCTGCTATACACTGTTTTGGGAAGACCAATGGCACAGAAGTATGTAGGACAGGAAACCTATAATCATTCACTCTAGGAACAGTACAAAATGCAGAACCAAAACCAGGCATTTCTCAAAAGACAGGCAAGTTTTACTAGAAACTGGCAGATGTTAAAACCTGTGCAGGCTCAAAGCTGTTGAAAAAATATTGATGTGGGTCAATAAATAGCAACATGATAGCAATACAATTACAATTTGACACAACGGTAGCATAACACAAAATATAAAATATAGTAAATGTCCTGTTAAAGGAGACAATAGGGATAGAGGATGGAAGACAAGGTTCCTTCAGTTTGGGTATAATTCTTTGTTTTAGGAAGGGTGCTTTGTTTGGAATTAAGTTTTGGGGGAAGAAGCTTGGTATTCTGGAGGATCCCGGACTGTGTGTTCTGTTAGCTTGAGGAAAAACTAAGCATAATTGAAGTATGTGATATTTGAAACTTTGAATATCATTAAGTGTAAATGCTTTTTAAATAATATATATGTAAAAATAAAAAAGCAAACACAAAAGAAATGTTAATTGTCCCTCAGTATTTAATACAGAGGGCAGGTGTATTACACAATTCCAAATTCTATAAATTGCAATTTGAGACAGAAATTGATGGAATCGTCTTTCTCCAAATTCCTCCCTTGTATCACACTAGATCAAATTATGACCCAGCCATCCATCTTGCTTGTGGTTCTCTTCTTCTCTGTCCTTCCACCTTTCCCAGCATTATGGACTTCTCATGGGGCTGGGTCTTTGCATGATGTCTCCAAAATATGGTAATTTGAGCCTGATTATTTGGGCCTCAACTGAAAACTCTGGATTGATTTGGACTATGATTCATTTGTTTGTTTTCTATCTATCCATGCTATGCTAGAGTCTTCTTCGACAGTAAAGTTGAGAAGCATTGGATAGAAGCTCTTTCCATCCTGCTTCTTCAAAGACCACTTTCGTTTCCATAGAGTGTCACAGGTAAAACCGCTGGCTGCACAATTTTGATCTTTGTATGTAAAGGCACATCACTGTATCCAAATATATTTTTCAAGGCTTTCATTGCTACCCTATCAAGTACTAATCTTCAGCACATTTCTCGACTGCCATTACTGCTGACAGTCGATCCTGAAAGGGATAAACTATCCACCACTTCAATGTCTTCACTGTCAATCTAAGGCTTAGTTTCATCTTTTTTATGTTTAATCTTAGTCCCATTTTTTCACCTTTGCTCCTTGACTTTCATTACTAAAGCCTGCAGATCATTCACATTTTCACCTATGAGAGTAGTGAAACATCAGCATAGCAAAGGCTGTTGATGTTTCCTCCTCCAATTTGAAAACTGCACTTTTCTTCTTCCAAACCAGCCTCCCTCAATATATATTCAGCAGACAAAGAAGATGAGAGTATACAGCCTGTCTCACTCCTTTGCCAGCCTGGAACCTATTTCACCATATTTTTTTTTTTAATAAGAACCGTATTATATTGTATTACAAAGTACAGTTAAAATACAAAACAGAAAGTACAGCAAAGAGAGAAGATAGGGCTAAAAGAAAAAAGACAGAAACTATAATAGTGAAGATAGATAGAAAATTGAAACAGAAAATGACTTCCGACTATCTCCAATACAGATATAAATACAAATAAAAAAACATTAATCTCTTACCACTAATTAATTCAAGTTCACGTTATTTCTATCAGCACAAACCGTCTAATCATTAAATCCCACAATCAAAACCTCATTTTTTCTCCATGCAAGCACGTAATCTAAGGAGGGTTGCCATAAGGAGACAAATTGTTTCACCATATTGTCTGGACTGTGGCTTCCCACAGTGGCCAGCCAAGTACAGCCATGAGCCTACAAAGAACAAGTTCAGAGAAAAATGCAACCAAAATTATCTCTGCTTATGCTCTTACATAGGTGAGTTAAAGGGGCACGATAGGAAGCAAGACGAAGAGAAGACCTCACTCTAAATACATTTTTCAGCCACCGACAGGTGTAGAAATGGACAGCTGATTTCAAGCAGACTTCAATTATATAATATTTGGGCCAGTTGCTGTCTCCCAGTCCAATTACTTCCCAGGGTGGGTGGAGGGAAAGCGGGGAACAAGTGTTGTACTGTATTTAGATAGCAAATAAAAATATGACTATTTAGGTTAGTCCCAAGAAAGATACTACCCAGCTATGGATGTTTTTCATAGACCAACACTAATGGCATTGCTTGTTTGCTCAGAGGTCTTCCTTCTCCTCCTTCCAGAAGCAACTTAGCCCATCACAAACTAGAACCGGATCAGCAGCACCGCGCGCCTTGCGCTTTTCCCAAGTAACCACGAGGGTTCCCTGGGACAGGCTCCCCCCCAGCTGACCGGCTGCCACGCCCCCACTCCGCCGGGAGGCGGGCCTGCGTGCCACGAGGTCACGGCCTCTACGGGGCGGCTCTGCCGTATTTGGCGAGGGACGAAAGAGAAGGACCGCCTCGGTCGGTGCCATTGGCCGGGAACATGGCGGTGAACAGGAACCACTCGCTCGGCGGCGGGGTTATCCCGCCCCACGGGGAAAGGTAACCGGAGGCGAGGCTGGACTTGGCGAGTAAGGGGCGGCGGCAAGAATCGGGGGGTTGTGTATCCTCGAGGACCACGAGATACGTGTGGGGCGCTTATACCTGAGCAGCAGGATGGGCGCCTGTAATGCGCTGCAGAGCGACCCTTCCCTGGGAAGCCGTCCGGTTTCCTCGGCCTCAAGCGCCGCGCCGGAGCTCGAGAGCAGCTCGCATCTTTCCAGCACCCGGAGCGGGATTGTGACGTGTGCCCGATTGTCGAGAGACTGTAGGGGGGTTAGGCCCCTCCCGCTCCGGTCTTGCTCTCCCCGGGATTCTGACTCCTGGCCGGGAAGCGCGGTGGTAGCAAAGCAAACCTTCACGGCTAGTTTTGTTCTGTTCTGTCTCACTGTAACCCCAAACAGGCTGCGCGGCCTTTAGTTCCACTTCCCTTCCGTGCAGAAATCTGCGTTCAGTAGTGCTGTTGTTGTTTTATGACGTGGGCCGTAATTGTGACACACATACTTTTTCCTCCCCTTGTTAAGCTTTAGTAGGTACGAATTTAATTCAGTCTTCCCCAGTCTAGGCTGGTTGGGAATAATGGGTGTATCTAGAGGGCAACTTATGTGGAGGGCAGAGAGTTAAGGAGACTGCATTATCGAATACATGTTCTCTTTCCATCATACCATAGATAAGTACAATTTGATAGGGGGAAGGAAATAAAGCCTGGGCCCGAAATACATTTCTGTATGATTTTTCTGGCAGGCTCATCGCCTAAGAGGAAATATGTTGAAGTAACTGGCTTCCTAGGAAAACATTGGAAAGTAGTTTCCTTACGTTAAGATAGTAGTACTCTACTAATACATTAAAACAGATGAGTTGTGGATATGGTATTCCAGTTTTGCTCTTCAAAGGGTATCAAGTGTTTGGGACCAAGGAACAGTTTGTCATATAAAGGCCACACTAATTTTTTTTCCTACACAAATGGAGCATATGGTAAAAGTACACTTTGGATGAGTTAACACAATTGTAATTTTCCAAGTGGTTTCAGCATCATTTTACGCATGTTTGTTAAATATAAATAACCCTGCTATTGCTATTTTCATTGGTACTGGAATTTACGTTATCACCATTTGATAGTAATTCCTTATGTTGCATTGTCTCTGTCTCTTGGATGTGGGATTGTACATTTCAGTACTGAAATATGAGTGACTATGTCATAATAACTTGATTAAACAAATGAGGGTAAATATTTTCAACTCATCATTTTTCGCTTTTGTTTTCCTTGAAACAAAAAGACAATTACAGAATTATACAAAAACAAACAAAAAAATGGTACAGCAGAGCTGTGATACTGACATAGGCCTGGAAGTAAAAACAACAAGAGTTAAATCAGAATCACATGATTTCTACATGATCAGTGGAGTGCTAAATTAAAAAGCTTAACCTTGTTCTCAGCATTCTTCAGCAGTAACAGGTCACCATTTTTTAAAAAAAGAAATCCTGAACAACAAATGATTGCTTTTTGATGAAAATATTCAGAATTTTGTGCAATTTTTTCCCCATTAGTTTTATTTACTTCAATTTCTGAGGATTTTCAAAGGCAGTTTTATGGACAGCACATTGCAGTAGTCTAGTGGACAGAAGTGCATGAGTTACTATCACTAGGGCCTCCAACTCCAAGTAGGGCTGAGTTGGCACACCACCCAAAGGTAAAGGCTCCTCTGGCCATGGCCTCCACTTGTCTCTCCAGCAGTAGCATGAAACCAGGAAGAACTTCAAGTTGTAGAACTGCTGTTTCAGAGGAACACTATCTTGTCTAGAGTGTAAAACCAGAGCTGAATAGTACCTCTTTCCTACCGGGATTCAAATTCAGTCTGCTCTGTGTCATCTAGACCTAACAGCCTCAGATAGAGTCAGGAACTTCAGCTTGGCCCTGCCCAACATGGAAATATGTAACTAGGTATCACCAGTGTATTGATGATACCTGTCCCTGAACAGATTGATGACTCCTTTATGTAAGGGAGAGAAGACATCCCACAAGGGAGCACACACTGGGCCAACTTGACCCATCACCACCAGCTGGAATTACCTACTCCTGAAGGAGCAGAACCACTGTAAAACAGTGCCCCCACCTCCTAAACCTGGCAGAAGAATATCATGATTAATTGTAATGAATGCTGCTGAGCAGTCCAGGAGGGATCCATTCTCTCCAACCAGGTCCCAGTCATAGGACATCCACCAGAGAGATGAAAAGTGTTTCCATCTTTTGTTTCTTCTAGATTTCTGACTGAAAGGGGCCAGATAATCCATTTTGGCTAGGTGCTCTGCAACTGACACCCACTTTCTTCCCCAAAAACTTGATCAAGAAGGGGATCTGGAGACAGCAATAGTTATTCAATATGGCTGGGGCCAGGGAAGGCCTCCTGAGGAGGGAGCATCACCCATTCCACAAAGGAGGCACTGACTGCCATCTGGACTCAGCTATCTGCCCCAGCCATCCAAAGAAACCAGAAGGAACATGGATTTAAGCCAGAGGTGCCAGAGAACACCGTTTCAACTTAGAGTCCAGACACTGAAAGAAGTCCCAAATAATATTAAAAGACACTGACCCAATTTCCACTTTAGACCCTACCTATGAAGAATCAAAGGTTACATGACTGTGAATGGCTTTATTGGCAAAATGTTGTGCAGAAAGGTCACAGTGGCCTGATGGCAAGTCTTCCTGCCCATCTCTGTTCAACACAAAGTAGCCCATCTAATCAATGCTACTGGGCTATAATTTGTCAACAATAAGGGCAAAGAAGTTCTGATACTATGCCACGCTAATTGTCATGGAGTAGGCCTGAACAAGGGTCCTTACCTATTTTCCATCAGATTCACTGTTCATCTTCCTCCAGTGGTGCTACAGGCATCATTTCTGATGCTTTTATCTGGAGGTCCTCAGTAAACCAATGAGTCCCCTGGTTTGGCTGACAGAGCTGCTTGTGGGCACTCATATCAAATAATTCATGATGAACTGCTGTAGTTCTAAATAACTAGTTTGTTTTTGGAGAATAAAAAAGAAAGAAAAACTATTTGCATAATCCTGCATGAGTATTTGATACATTTGGTGGGGTGCTGGGAGAGTATAGATATCTTCCATATTAGTTATTGAAATAAGAATAGATAGTTGTGTTTCATTATAATCTGATTTTATGCAAGTCTGCTTGGTGTATAACAAACCTTGCTCTGAAATAAGTGCACAATGTTACAGCCATAAATTTTCAAACTAATCCAGGGCTTGTTGAAAAATAGCTTAATGAATAAGTCACAGTTGGCTGAATTTGTTCCAAATTTTGGCATACTTTGGTGGGCAGATCCAGTCATCATAGAAGTAAGCATTTTATATGCAGGGAAGGAGATCTCCCCCTTGTCACAATCAAAATTGTTTGGCTCTGTACTTAACTATCAAGTTGTTTAGTTCACTTCCAATAGAGGTGATTTGTGACAAAAGCTATTTTCCAAGCAGTGCTGTTGAGTGATCTGGAATGCTTTTATGCAGATTTCAGTTTTATACATATAGGTATAAATAAAGAACACAAAAGAGGCAGATCTTAAGGACTTAACAGTAAGAGCAAATAACAATAATAATAGATATTGCTAGGCTGGGGATAGTATAGTCACTAACGTTGCTAACTAGTGTTTGACTGGGAAACTTGTACTGCAATTTAAACAAAGATGATCTCCTGAGCCACGTTTTCTGGACTGAGTTTAGTAAACACCCTTTAATAAGTTTTGCAAGTTGATTCTTCATCTGTATTAATAAACCTAGTTATATACTAATGTATCTGTATCATATCTCCTTCCTTGAAGTATTCTCAAGCACTGTAAAGATGTGGAGCTGACTTTCTCTGAGGTAACTGGCAATCCAGAGATTTTCAAAGGCACCAAGAAAGGAATGGTTTTTCTCACTCCATTTCGGGTAAGTCCTGAGTGAAATCCAACCTTCCTAAGTGAAAAAACAAGGGGGGAAATTTCCCCAGTTAAGCTTCCAAAACAATATTTTCAGTTTCTGAAAACACATTTTTAGGAATACTCAAAGTAGTACGGGTTTTCTGCAAAACTCCTCCTCGGTTTGGTGCTTTTACTTGACTCAAAGTTACCTGTAGTATCATAAGTGAAGTTAGTGGTTAGGAGTGTTTTTTCCCCCCCAATTTAAGTGTTTCACATCTAGGATCCTATCTAAAACAAGTCATGCTTTAATCATTTACACGCTCTGACTGAACTGCTTAATGCCTTCCATGTGGAAGTCTTTAAAATTACCTTTCAGTTGAAGCCACTGGAATAGTTGTAGTGGTCTGGCTTTTGGAACTGGTAACACTGGTATAGTACCAACTGCATCAACAATTCAGTTTCAGACAGAGTTTAATGTTTTAAATACTTGAGAGTAGACTATTCAAAGGATTGACTGCACTCATCTTGTGTGGACTTTAAGAGTAGCCTATGGTGTTTTGCTTGCAGGCCTGCTGTCAGGATCCATCAGGTTGACAGACACTAGAGATGAGTCCTATATAGCATAGAATCCTTCTGTTTCTGGAACTGTCTCCAGCTCAAAAAGAAAAATAGACACACTTCATCACTGTTTTGAAACTGTTTTAAAATGTTTGCTTTTGTGTGTGAATTAAAAGGATTGTGAGTTGAGTTTTAAATCTTTTGTATATTATCTCAGGATCTGGCATACGATTTTCTTTTAGTTGGTCTGTGCATGGTTATTGAGATCTTCACTGAAGACCTGCTCAAGCAAGAAACAAAAGTTATAAGAAGTATAGCTAGACCATGCTGAACAGCCTTCTAAAAGATACCTATCTTGATTGGTTATTTTACTCATTTAGGAAGAGGCTTTTAGGATGTGTTAGCTTTGGAGTAAAAAATATTATGATTCCAAATGTAAATCTTAAGCTGATGATTTGATATGGATGTAGATTGCAAATATTTTCATTTCTGTGTTAGCTTTCCTGTGCTTTTCTTAAAAAAAATGTGAAGACATAAATTTGTTTTGCAGGTTATTTTTGTGTCAAAAAACAAAGACCCAATGATGTCCTTCATGATGCCATTCCACTTGGTGAAGGGATGCTCCATTGAACAGCCAGTATTTTCTGCCAATTATATCAAGGGAGTAATACAAGCAGAACCAGGAGGTATGTATCATCAGTTATAGAAGCAAATTATTTTTTTTTTACTTTTTTGGAGTAATCATATGTAAAATCAAACTTGAGGGATTCAATTTGAACTTCCATTGTAACTCAGAACTATACATCCACTGAAAATCTGTGGCAATGTCTCTTTGTAGGTATATACCCACATAACACCATTGCTCCGCGAGCTGCATTGGGTACTGGTTTGCTTCCGGGTCCAATTCAAGGTGTTGGTTATCACCTTTAAAGCCCTACATGGCATGGGACCAGGTTACCTGAGGGACTGCCTCTTCCCCACGACTTCAACCCGTCCCACCTGATCACACAGAGAGGGCGTGCTCCGGACCACCTTGGCGAAAGAGCTCCGATTAGCAGGGTCCAGAAGGCAGGCCTTCTCTGCTGTAGCCCCCGCCCTTTGGAATATCTTGCCCCCGGAGGTGAGATTGGCCCCCTTGCTCCTGGCCTTTCAGAGGAATCTGAAGACCTGGCTCTGCCATATGGCCTGGGGCAAGGAGGGAAGTCATCAAGTGTGGGGTTGGCTAGCCCCTTAGAGGCCTGGCGTTGCTGCCTTGAACCATCGGCCTCCTGGACTTTTTCCTTTATTTTTTGTAATTGTGTATATAGGCTTTTAATTGTATATTTATTTATTGTTTTTAATGAGTTGTGAGCTGCCCAGAGTCCCCCATTGGGGGGAGATGGGTGGGGACAAATTTAATAAACAAACAAACAAACCAGTAATGGAACTTTTTGATAGCTGAGTGTTATGTCTGCTATCCTTCATTCAATACTTTATGAGAAATTTCACAATTCACTCTAACTTGATTTGGGGAAAAAAAGTAAAACTGGATTTTATTTTGAAAACTTATTTTTAAAGACATTTTTTTTTTAGATTTTATTATCTTGCCTTTATTATTTTTACAAATAACTCAAGGTGATGAACATGCCTAATACTCCTTCCTCTGTGAAAAGATGGGATATACAGTGAAGTTAGGGTTATTCGGCAATCTTCCTCCCATCCCACAGCTTTGGTAAAGACGGTGAGGTTTTGGCCCTTTTTACTTGAGTTTAAAGGGTTCTTTAATAACATAGGTAGGCTAATCCTACCAGAGGCTTAATACGCCTATTGAAAGTTGGTAGCTCATCTCTGGATTTCAGTAATACAATGTTGAGGGACCTGCGGCTGCCAAAAATGAGATAGTTGTGAAGTCCTTGGGGTTCTCTGAGCTTGGTTCTTTTCTTGCAAACATTTCATTACCCAGCTAGGTAACAACTTCAGTGCTAAAATGGGATGGAATTTGCTCTCTGTTTATGTACTGTGGCCTGCCTTGCCAGTGCTGGTAAGGGTGGGGGTTTTGTTTTGCTCTTCTGGTAGTTCTTTGATTGGCATGTGTTTGCTGCTTCATTGTGTGCCTGATAGGATACTCTATTATGGTACTATTTGTTGAAGCTATTTCTGAACTTACCTTGTAAACTGTTGATTGAAGTCAAATCATGTTCAATTTATCCCTGTTTTTGTCTTAAAAACCTTTTCGGAAGCTGCCATAATTAAGACTTTTAACATAATTTTTTTCTTAGGTGGCTGGGAAGGTCAGGCTTCATTTAAAATGAGCTTCTTCAGTGGAGGTGCCATAGAGTTTGGACAAATGATGTTCAAGCTTGCAAGTGATGGTAAGACTTCCTTCTCACTTCCCTCCATCCGAGGCAGATCATTCTGGAGTTGATTTCTGCTTCTGATGGTAATACTTGACAGATGTACCTGCTGATAGTTCTTCAGTCATACTTAAACCCTAATGTAAGGTCAGTCCTAAATGCTGCTATTCCCACCTCCATTACATGTTTTTTATTACATTATTTCCAACCCAACAGAACGTTGAAGAAAAACTATGTAAAGAGCCTTGGACCCTATCTGTCTATCAGCAGGATAACTCTCTGAATAGAATGAGTCCAGAGAAGCAGGCAAAATAAAGACTTGAGTTCAAGAATGGGTTGGATTAGGTTGGCAGCTGTGGAGAAAAACATTATGGAAAAATATCCCCATCGTATCCCTATGGCAAAGGCAAATGGGTGTTGGGCAGTGACTTGGAATGCTGCCTGTTCCATTCTAAGCCCCCTCTCTTCTTCCAGTCACATGGCCCAGAGGGGAGAATACACAGCCTCCCCTGTGCTTCCATGCATGCATATAAACACATTTTGTTACTTAGAAGAAAATATAGACGCTTCCAGTGACCACTGCAGGTAAACGGCCCAGAAGCTGTACTCTCTAGTTTGCTTAATTTCATAATCTTGCTTGGAGTGCATTACCTGCAAAAACATAACGAGCATGATGGGTGAACTAATCAGATAATTTGCTTAAATTCCGTATAATTTTAATTGATTTAAGACATAATTATTTAAATTCCAAGGTTTCATGTGCTGAATTTGGCTTATTAAATATACTGTGTTTAGCCTCTAGGGGAGTCCCAGTTCAGAGTTTCGGCTATGGGTATGCACCACCACCTTTTCCTGGTGCTTATGTACCTCCACCGGGGAGCTACGTTGTGTCACAGCCAGCTTCTGGAGCATATATTTATATGCCTGCACAAATGAATGGGTATGGAGTTGCTCCACAGCCTATGGGATATCCATATGCACTTCCTCCAGGTGAATTTTTAACCATCTTTATAAAATATTGTTATTCAGAACTGAGCTGTCTCTTTTTGTTTATTATCTAAGATAAGTTTTGTGGGTTTTTAAATTCTTGTTCCTTTTTTTTCCTCTTCATTTAGCGTATAAAATGTTTTTAAACAATCAAATATCAGACCTATATAATGTTTGTCTATAAAATGTACTATAGAACTATAAAATAGATAACTATTCCATGTAAATGAAATGACTGAAAAAATTAGCCAGATCTAGGAAATATGAATAGCAACATTATAGAGCTGCCACTGTGAAAAGGATTATGATTGAATATATTCATTTTGAATGGGATTACCTGTACTAAAGATAGAATTAAGGCTTGTCTCTGTGGCTCATAGCTTCAGGTATTGGGTATGCTGTTTACCACATCCATTCTCCACAAATGATTCTGCTGCTGTCCTATATATTATATTATACATCAAGAGGAACAGTTGCAGGATCAGCACAAGCATACAGATTGAACAGTAGTCATCTCTCTTTGAACATGTAAACGATTTGGAAAAGACTTCCTGATTGATTTTTAAAGAAAAAGGTGAAATGAAAGAAAATAGTCCATGTGAACCTGCACCAGCATACTGTAAATACATCTGTGATATGTTTGTACATATATACATTTTCTTTCTTTAGGTGTGTATCCACCACCTCCTGGGATGAACTCTATGTACATGGCACCTCCTCCCCCATATCCTGGCCCTTCTGCTGCCGGACCTTCAGCTCCCACTGAACCAGGACCTTTAGCTCCTAGGACCTGGACAGAACCCGGAATGTCAGGTAAGAATACAGGATTGCTTTCGCTTAGAACTGGATCAGTTGCATTGTGCTCTTAGTTATTATTTTCTGGGTTTTAAGTAAGTTATTTGAGGAGCAATTATTGTCATGTTGTTTTAACCAAGTTGTTTTCTTCTGATTAAGCAAATATCCTGTTCTTTGAAACACCCCTATCTTAAACATAAACTCTCAAGATGAGTTGCAAGAGCCCCCAGCAGCCCCCAGTCCCAACTTTGTACTTAGAAACTCTGCAGGGTTGTGCTACTGGAATTTGGTGTTAAGCCTCTGGTAGGCTTACTACTTCCTTATTTTGGGTACTCCCCCCTCCACCCTGTCCTGGAAAAAACCCAAGTAGGAAATTCTGGCCCCATCCCTTCCTGGGTCATCAGTGCCATTCCACCTATGGGCATTAGCTGCCTAAAGAATAATAAAGGGGGGAAGAGTGTGACCCCTGCTTGTAAAAATATGACCAGATTCTGTTTTATAAATTATATACTCTGTTTGATACGCTAATTGTTGAGATACAGTTAGCTGACACTTCTTGATCTCAGTCTCTGATCATTGTGGAATCTTCTGTCTCTTGCCTCCCCAAAATATATGTGGTTAACATGTCTAAAAAATTTTGAGTACTTAGCCTTGTCCAGATTCTTCCTTATTCAGGCTACAAATCTGCACTTTCATTTTATCTAGAAAATCATGGGAAGGCACTAGACAGCATTTGTGAATGTGAATAGTGTTTGCATTTGTTTTAAAAGTTCTGCCTGCCTTTTTTCTTTTTTGTAGGTGCCAATAAAGCAGCAGAGGCAACTTCCAGTGCTTATTATAACCCAGCCAATCCTCATAATGTTTACATGCCTATGGTAAGGAATTGCTCTAGAATTTTGTGGCAGAAGGTGGGGCCAAGGGAGTAGTGATTGTCCATCCTTTTTTTAGGTAGACCATCTTGTCTTGAAAAATTAGGAGAGGAATTTCTGAGAAATAAGTAATGAGTTCTGTTATGGACTAATCCTCTGTTGTGTTAATTTAGTTGTGTCTAAACTACCCAATTCTCAGTTGTAATACTTGGTTCAACCACCAAATGAGAATAGATATTCTGTAGCACAGCGGAGGAGCAGATTTGGTTTTGTGGTTCTAAAATTTTTGCTGTTCTGGCATTTAGCTAAATAAAATCTGCAGCTGTTTACACTGAACATAATTTTTACATTAAAGTAAGAACACCTGGCATTTTTGCTTTCTACTGTACAAGCATAGTAATACTGGGAAGCTTTGAATTCTAGAGAAAATGAGGTGATATAGATAGATAGATAGATAGATAGATAGATAGATAGATAGATAGATAGATAGATAGATAGATAGATAGATAGAGTGTCCATGTATTGTTATTTACTGTATTAATTTTAGGGTGTTCCTCTCCTTTTTTTTTTAAATGAAGCAGCGGTATCCATGTTTCATTGTCTGTTTCTATCCCATCTGATCCCATCGATTATAGATAAAATTGACTGATTATGTGCCATCAAGTTGTTGTTGACTCTTAACAACCAGGTAGAAAGATTTTCACCATGATCATCTGTCCCTAACCTGGTCTTTAGGTCTTCCAATGGCACACCCATCACCACTGTAACTGAGTCCATCCACCTTGCTGCTGGCTGTCCTCTTCTTCTCTTTCTTTCCACCTCTCCCAGCATTAGAGCCTTCTCAAGAGAGCTAGGTCTTCGCATAACCACATATTACTGGGTAGCACTGAACTTCCCTTATAAAGATGTGAAGAACAAGAAATCTTGTGGCTTGAAGTCCCTCATTATAGTTGTCCATCTTGTTACAGATCACATAAGGGACTGCACTGGGATGTCTTAATTTAATATTGACTTAAATTTTAAGAACTCTGAGATATTTTAATAGCGGGCAGAAATTATGAAAATGAATAAAACTCAAATGTGCTGTATGTTAAGTAGGAATGTGTCAATTAAATATGATTTTCCTTTTAGGATCAACCACCTCCTTATGCACCACCTGAGGAAAAGAAGAACAACTAACAGGAGCCCAAGCACCACCTTCTCATGTTTCTTGACTTTGAAGACTTTGCCATTGCTGCTGCCTCTTGCTTTTTTTTATCTCTAGGCCATCCTGTGTCGGTAGCATGCATAGTATTGGACGATGTTACACCTGCTGTTAAACTTTCAGCATGGCAATACAAAAGAGCGGTGACAGCAGTACTTTCCTAACTAAGTGCTTTTTGTCCTGAGGCTAGAATAGGACTGCCGTGACTGTTTTAGTCCTTAATTTGGAGGGAAAGGTGAGCTATAAAATACATATAAAGCAACTTCACTTATGCAGGGATGAAATATTCAAACTTTATGTATAAACAAAACACTTTAGTAATGTGACACAGATATTCATGAAGGAGCATTCTGTTTTTCTGCATATCTGTTTAATACCATTGGTATCTGCGTGGTATTTTCACTCCATGCAGATTAATGCATAACAGGGAATTTTCAGACACCTCTATCTCTAGAATTGAAAAAAGCTTTCCACTGATTTCTAGAAATTGACAGCTAAAGAGGAAGGGATGACAGGAAGGAGATACAAAAGATTAATCAATTCCTACCTTTTCTTCTCAGTAATTGTTGCTGCCTTCTGGTTTTTAGATATCGTGCCACATACAGCTGTGCTGTAAAGATTTATCTCCACTTTCTGTAGCATCACTACTTTATCCTTCTGGAAGGATGCCAGGTAGAGATAGTCTCGCTGTATGTGCATCTGAAGAACTGCACAGCAGGTTTCTCTGCTTTCAATTTGGCTGCAGGACCTGTGTCTTTAAAATGTCTTCTGTCTGGTGTAAGAGTAGGGCAGTGAGTCTTATTCAAATTAGCCCAGAGTATCTGTCTGCCCTGACCATACAGCAGAAAGGAAACTAGAGTTGAAACCATTTATGTGAACTGGAACCAAAGATATGGCTTTATAGCTAGCTGGATTCAAGAGGACTAAAATAAAATATAATTAAGCAAACAGTGTAATAATATCTGGTCCAGAAGTAAGAGCAATAAACAGGCATTCATTATTCTAGGAACAGGACTCAAAATCTTTGATCTCCTGGAAATCAGTTCATTTCTAACTAGTAGCAGCTATATAACACAGAATATTGTATCTAAAAGGAAAATACTTTTTTCTGCTACAGAAAATGGGAATGAACAACTACATTAGTAAAGTCCTGACATGAATATTGAAGCAATTTCTCTCTGTTAGGCTTCTGTACAGATTTAGCCGAACTACACCATTGAGAGAAAGCATTAGACCAGGGATAGTGAGGTAGCAAAAATATTAAAACTCCATACATGAATAAGAAACCATGTTTGATAAGATTTCTGCAATTAAATAGTATTGGAAGAGATGGCTTGAATTTGAATTTGAAATAGAGAAAACTAAAAATAGGTTTTGTCCATGAGCTACAAAGAAGCAACCAATATTCTGGGTTGTTTTAAGCATTTAATAATGACTTTTCATATGTATATTCCTCTTATATTTGTTCTTAAAAGAACTATTGTTCCACTAATATAGTGGAGAATACAATTTGCATTTAGGAAATCCGTTCTTCCCTCCTTGATGCTAGGGCTGTACTTCACAAAGAAAAACTCAAGACATACTGGTATGTGTCATGGATACTTGTCTATTTTCCCTTTAGTAATTGAACTTATTACTCGGTAAAAAATATGAAATAAACTTTTTTCTAATAAATGCTTTCATTCTGAACACAAAGGCATAAATGTTTTCCATAACTAAAGTTAACTCTGTTTATATTATTTTTGAATTGCACTTTAATACAGAAATATTGAAACCTTTGTATTTGTGTCTGTATTGATGTCTTGATAATTTGTCGTTTGTGCAAGGATCAGTTCATGTGGGCTGGAAGAGGATATAGTTCCTTTCTTTAAAGAATGGTATAGAAAACTCTCCTAGGTCTAGGCAGAGAGCCTTTTCTGCTGCAGCTCCCGCTCTATGGAACATCCTGCCTCCTGAGATCCGGTGTGCCCCCTCCCTCATGGCCTTCAGGAAAGGGATTAAATCCTGGCTCTGCCAGAAGGCCTGGGGGCCGGAGGGGGGCCTGCACCTGTGGAGATGGCTGGTGGGGTGATGGGTTTGTCCCCCCCGCCAGCACCTTGCAGGTTTTTAGGGCTAAAAATTGTAGGAGGTTTTAGGGCATTTTTAATATATGTTTTTAAATTATTTATAGATTTTATCCATGGTTGGAGGGACTTGTGTTTTTTCTTTTTTATTATTGTGAGCCGCTCAGAGTCACCCGTTGGGGGAGATGGGCAGCATACAAGTTTGATAATAAATAAATAAACAAACAAACAAACGATATCTATTTGAATGTTGTGCCTAGTAAGGTCTCCCTCAAGCTTGACTCAGATTCCCATCCAAGATCTAATCAGTTCTGACCCAGTTCAAATCAAGTTCTTTATTACAGGTCAATGACCCAGACTAAATAAAGCTTATTAAATAAAACCTACAAAGTAGAGCTACAAGACAGAACATAAAAAATAAAGCATACAAGATAAAAAATATACAATCATGTTTGCAGTATTTTGCTGACAGCAATATGTTTACAAGCTGCAAAAATAAACTTTGCAAGTCCCAGTTAACTTTTTGAGGTCAAGTTGACACTGTGACCTAGCTTCTTGCCAGGACTAATGTGCAACATTAAACTTTCTCACTGAAGCAAGAAACATTTGAGGTCATGCAATTCTGGATCGATTTTTTTTTTTAAATTTTGGGAAGACATTGCATGCCAATCTTGTTACTTTTCTATTTCCCATTTTGAATTAAAAATTGAGTGGCATGCTGTCTATGTTGTCTGCAATAAAAGAAATAACCTAAATAATAGTTTCTGTATAAACACTGTCATAGTACCAGCAGTGGATTATTGAACAGTGCGGTGGATAAAACTGGGGAAACCGATTTTGGTAATCTCCAGATGTGAGAGACTATATTTTGGCTGGGAATTCTGGGATTTCTAATTCAGTTACATCAAAGGCATGTGATCTAGGAAGGTTGTACTAAATAAATCACAGAATTATTATTGTTTCATTCATATTCATTTTTATACGTCTTTTTAATCAAAACACTGAAACTATAGTCTTTATTGAAAAACTGATTGTAAAATGTAAACTTCTGAAAATATACTGAAAAAAACAGCCCCGAAAGCGTGGCTTACATAAAAAGAATAAAAGTTACAAAAATCCTCGAATATTTAGTAGCCAGACAAATAAGCTACTGTAGAAGAAACCTTACAGCCCTAACAGAGCTTTTGCAATTATATCAACTATTGAAATAGTTGATACTATTACAAGCAAGGAATGTAGGAAATTCCTTACATAAAATATGAGCTTATGCTCATATATGAGCAACTGGCTTTTGGTTGATTATCTCAATGCATCTGGCCATCATTAGCAATCTAATCTACATAAATAAGAATACATGTATATTCTTATTTATGTCTACTTAGAAGTACTGGACTGCAAACTAATGAACTAATAGCTTCTCCATTGTGTGTAGACGTGGATCTGAGTTTGTATGTTACTTGCGGAAAACTGCCAACCTACACAAGCCATTTTTTTCTTTGCTGAGGTACCACAAGTGTAATGATAGGGAGTGGTGAATCCTTAGTAGCTTGGCAAGACGTCCTTCAACTACTGGCTGTCACAGATTAAAGGGATGAAACTTCTTGGCTTTTGACTGCTGCCTGATGGAGGTGAAAGGCTGCCCCAGGTACACTGTTGGGTAGAGGTACCACATGACTACTCCTGAGGGATTAATCACCACTGTGAAGTTGGTAGTAATCTTCAGGTCACTGATTATTTGACTGGTGTACACATCCTGTGCCTAGCAAAAACAAAAGCAGATAAGTGAATAAATGATCGTATGTGCATCTACTGTGGAACTACTGATATATTTTAGTAGCTCTTTCACAGCAATGTTTATCCCAGTGAAAAATACTAAAGCTTAATTGCCATACAACTTGAATTCTAAAATACTAAATAACCCTGTTGCTCCTTCACTACAAATGAATGGTAGTGGCAGTGTGTGTGTGTGTGTGTATGGGGGAGGGGGAAATGGAGTTTTGTGTTTATGATTTATTTTGCTGTGTACAGTTTTATCACCCCAGGAAACAACCTGATTATTAAAGAATTTTTAAAAGCCAGGATATGGCCATATTAAATTCAATAACACAGGGCAAATATAGGTAAGCAATACTGTGCAGAATTTGAGGTTTTCAGCTTGCCATCCCCCTCCCCCCAAATGTTTTCAACAATAGAGAAGAAGACCACAAACTGGTGCTTCTTTACTTACTTCATAGACAGTGTCCTCTGTAAAATTGAGCTGTGCGAGGGAGGCTGTGTAGCGATATGGCATGTCTGTCCTCCGACTAAAGAAAACCAGAGCATTGGCTGAGTGGGAAAGGGGCCGCAGGAAAACTTCAATTTGAGATTTGTCCTACAAAAGCAGATTGAACAGCATGTTCTTCTAAAAGACATCTTCCCCAGGACATAAACAGTAAACTGTGATGTCATTATATAGGAAAAGACACTTCCTCAACAGATTTCACAGTTCTGAAGCTCATATCCAATTCATAGTGTTATAATTTGGACAAAAAAATAGCATGGGGAGCCCCATGTACACAAGCTTCCCTAACCTTCTGCCTTCCAGATAAATTCTGGGAACAACAGTCACAATGGATCTGGAGTGTGCCAGATTGCTGAAAGCTGAGGCATCCTCTCCTAAGCTCCTTCGAAGAGAGGAGCATTATAAATGTAACAAATATCCTTGCCTTAAATTACTGATCCTCCCACATAAGAGGGTCAAAAGGCAAGAGTATATACTCTGAGTTCCAGGGATTCACATTGCAGTATATGCTTCTCCAGACCTTGGCCTTCCTTACCTGAAGGATTCTGCGCCCTTGGATTCCCAGGGGATCTTGGTTAATTTTGATCATCAATTTGTTTTGTAGAATCTCCTTGGCACTTTCAGAAATAATACGGAGGTCTGTGGACATGAAAAGAGGAGCAGCCATAATTGTCCATAAGGCCATCTGGGACTTGGACTGTTCAAGGCTCAGTCCAAAGTTTCCAATGATTAGCTGCAAGGCAAAGGAGAGGTTAACACAGAGGTGGTTAATAAATTCAAGAATGAAAGCAAAAGGAGACACAAGCTGCATATGGGCTGACTCCAAGAAAATTCTCGTTGAACAAAGATAACTGGGTAAGTTTGTTCAATGCCCTCTAATTGGGCTAACCTGGCCAAATATTCTTCTAGAAGATAGTTTAGGAAATAATATCAGGGCTGAGTGAATTCCAGTATCCCGTTGGGCAAATACATAAATGATTATTAAGTCCAGCATCCTAGGAATGTCAGTTTTTCAATATAAGAATTAGGTGCAAAAATTACTGCATTAACGTGGGTGGGAGGGGACAATGTGTTGATTAAACTTTAGAAACTAAAAAAATCTGTACGTTAGCAAAACAAGTTATATTTCCAATGGACTGTGGGGGAACTGAATCAGTACTATATATAGCCCTTTATCCTTTCACGGTAACAAGTTTTTGCAAAAGTTAGCAATATATGCCTATTTGTATGAATTATTTTGGTAATGGAATTCAGGTTTTCTGTGAAGTTTCTAGCGTAGGTTATATGTCACTGAGATTAAAACAATGGGCATGTACGGCAGTTTTAAGAATGTAATTCAAATGGCTTGCTACTCAGTTAGTTACATACAAGAGTTGAAAGTGTAAGATGCAGAGAACAGATGAATTCCTGCCAACAGTCACCTTCATTAGCTTTTCCTAGCTTTAGAATTCCAAAGACAGGCTCCCTCATCCACTTAGCTTTCCTATCATCCTCTTCAGCTCAACCTTACCATGTCAGGGTCATTCCAATGGCCAGGGCCAGCCGCTGGCTGAAGTACACCCTGATTCTTTGAGAACCATTCCACAATAGAGAGGACACTCTCCCAAGAGTCTTGAATGTCATCAAAGTTTCTCCAGAGGTTACATATGTTTGCTAAAAGAGTGTAGTTCACCTAAAACAAAACAAAGACATGAAACAGAATAATTACAGTCAGATTGGCATGATTTATCTTTTGGAGATGAGCATCAGTTTACATCCTTTTGGCTACTCTGGATGTGTTTAATATCTGGGGAAATCTGTACTGGAAAGGGGAAAACCCAAGTTAAATAATTAGCTAAAATTATTTGGCTATCCAACTGAAGTACAGTGGGGCAAAAAAGTATTTAGTCACCCACCAATTGTGCAAGTTCTCCCACTTAAAAAGATGAGAGAGGCCTGTAATTTTCATCATAGGTATACCTCAACTATGAGAGACAAAATGAGAAAAAAAATCCAGAAAATCACATTGTCTGATTTTTAAAGAATTTATTGGCAAATCATGGTGGAAAATAAGTATTTGGTCACCTACAAACAAGCAAGATGTCTGGCTCTCACAGACCTGTAACTACTTCTTTAAGAGGCTCCTCTGTCCTCCACTCGTTACCTGTAGTAATGGCACCTGTTTGACCTTGTTATCAGTATAAAAGACACCTGTCCACAACCTCAAACAGTCACACTCCAAACTCCACTATGGCCAAGACCAAAGAGCTGTCGAAGGACACCAGAAACAAAATTGTAGACCTGCACCAGGCTGGGAAGACTGAATCTGCAATAGGCAAGCAGCTTGGTGTGAAGAAATCAACTGTGGGAGCAATAATTAGAAAATGGAAGACATACAAGACCACTGATAATCTCCCTCGATCTGGGGCTCCATGCAAGATCTCACCCCGTGGGGTCAAAATGATCACAAGAACGGTGAGCAAAAATCCCAGAACCACACGGGGGGACCTAGTGAATGACCTGCAGAGAGCTGGGACCAAAGTAACAAAGGCTACCATCAATAACACACTATGCTGCCAGGGACTCAAATCCTGCAGTGCCAGATGTGTCCCCCTGCTTAAGCCAGTACATGTCTGGGCCCGTCTGAAGTTTGCTAGAGAGCATTTGGATGATCCAGAAGAGGATTGGGAGAATGTCATATGGTCAGATGAAACCAAAATAGAATGTTTTAGTCTAAACTCAACTCGTTGTGTTTGGAGGAGAGAGAATGCTGAGTTCATCCAAAGAACACCATACCTACTGTGAAGCATGGGGGTGGAAACATCATGCTTTGGGGCTGTTTTTCTGCAAAGGGACCAGGACGACTGATCCGTGTAAAGGAAAGAATGAATGGGGCCATGTATCGTGAGATTTTGAGTGAACACCTCCTTCCATCAGCAAGGGCATTGAAGATGAAACGTGGCTGGGTCTTTCAGCATGACAATGATCCCAAACACACTGCCCGGGCAACGAAGGAGTGGCTTCGTAAGAAGCATTTCAAGGTCCTGGAGTGGCCTAGCCAGTCTCCAGATCTCAACCCCATGGAAAACCTTTGGAGGGAGTTGAAAGTCCGTGTTGCCCAGCGACAGCCCCAAAACATCACTGCTCTAGAGGAGCTCTGCATGGAGGAATGGGCCACAATACCAGCAACAGTGTGTGAAAACCTTGTGAAGACTTACAGAAAACGTTTGACCTCTGTCATTGCCAACAAAGGATATATAACAAAGTATTGAGATGAACTTTTGATATTGACCAAATACTTATTTTCCAGCATGATTTGCAAATAAATTCTTTAAAAATCAGACAATGTGATTTTCTGGATTTTTTTCCCCAAGTTGTCTCTCATAGTTGAGGTATACCTATGAAGAAAATTACAGGCCTCTCTCATCTTTTTAAGTGGGAGAACTTGCACAATTGGTGGCTGACTAAGTACTTTTTTGCCCCACTGTAACACAGTCGTGTCATAATAGCAAAGAGGGAAACGGACAGAACAGCTCAAGGGCTGTGTTAAGAGAATAATCACACCGCTCATAATTACAGCACCACGACTGACAAAACATGTAACACCCAGTAACACTGAACCATTACGTAATACTGTATGTAGTAATAAGCTTTGATTACAGTAATAATCAAAAGTTACTGTTTTAGTCAACTAAAACATTGTGCCAACAGATCTAGGTGGTTGGATTCTAAACCTCAGTGCAAGATTCAAGAAGCCTGCCTCTTGCAAATTAAATGAGTGCATTTGTGGATCCCATGTCACACCTAATTGTGAAAATGTGATGCAGAACTTTGATTCAAAACTCTGAAGAAGTTCAAGGGACAGAAGCCTTAAGCTCAGCCCCGCCCTTCTTCAAATACACCTCACCTCAGGTGGGAGTCCCCCTCGATAGGCTGGCCAGCTGCAAGAATAGGCAATGGGACGACCTGTTGCATTCAGAGCCTTGGACATTTTAGGATAACCTTTTGAAAACAAAAATAGTTGCCCATTTGAGTTAAATTCAAAATTTATTTAAATCAAATTATTTTTAGGTGGTTGATGCTTAATTTAATTAATATCCTAGGTGTATATTTGACATCTTGAACAAATCCAATTAAGATGTATTATTTTAGCAACTTTTGGCGCACTGACAGATGAAGCAAAACAGAGGCATGCTAAAGCCTTGACTTTTACCTTGGGCCTGTTCATCTGCTGATGAGTAGCAACCATCTAGTTTCAGCATATCCACTCCCCATTGTGCAAATGTTAAAGCATCTTGTTCAATCCGATTCAATGTAGTACCCGGGTAACCTGCACAAGTGTGGGTGCCTAGGTCACCATAAATGCCAAGTTTCAGGCCCCGTGAATGCACCTGCCAAAATATGTCATGACTTGTGAGATCAAGACAGAAGACCCATCAAGAATCTATATGATGGAAGAAGCAGTGGAAATACTTCTTATTGTTTGTATTAGCGAGCATCTTTTTTTAATCACTTACTCAAAAGCTAATCGATCATCTCCTTCTCTGCATTTACAGATTATTTTTACAATTTATGGAACACAACATCTCAACAATATTGGTTTTAATTGAAATTGTTACTGAAAGGGTAGATAACCTAACGAGTAGGGAGTTAAATCTCATGAATAACTAGTTATCCAAACAAACTTCCCAAGGACTGAACTCTTATTTTGCAGTATGTAAATTTGTAAATGTTTCCACAAATGAAAGGATAGAGATATGAACTAGGTGGTACACTGATACAGCAATATTTAGTATGTGGCAGTATTTTTCCCCATTTTATATGAATACAGACACTTCTGCTGACTGAATGGCCAGTTCAAATTATGCTTCTGCCCATCAGTACATAAGTTGATGAGAGCCAGACAAATCATTAAAAGGTATATGTCTCATTATTGCTTTTCATCCAACGGTCAACCCTTTCTTTTCCAATCTAGTGATCTTCAGGTATTTTGTATTAAAATCCTATCATCCTTATTCAGCGCAGCCATTCACTATGCTGGAAATGAGTTAGGAGTACTGAAGGCCTGAGTATCTGGAGGGTACCAAGCTAGAAAAAGCTGGGTGACACAATAGAGAACTTGATGAGCTTTTTAAAAAATCCATTGCCAAGGTCTAAGTTTGAAAATACAGACTTTGAATTCAGCAGAATAATATGGTGATCTAGATTCAGAGGTTCTTGCCAACAATATGACCCTCTGGATGTTGCTCACTGGATAACTTTGAGCAAAGGTGCTTTCTCTCAGCCCAACCTACTGCACAAGTACAAGTCCGTGGCTACAAATTGGCCAACTCTGAAGAAGTAATCTACATCTCCTGCAGCAATTAAGAAGCAAGCCCTTGATCCTTTGGGGAACTCACAAAGATTCTCTGGAGTTTCTCTACTGTTGACTAGGAAGTTGATCTTTTTAAAAATCACAGATGGATCACCTGATCTCACTCACATCAGAAATATTCACTTACATAGTCTGCCAAAGCTTTGATCCCTCTGGGGAACCTCTCAGGATCTGGAATCAGATGTCCCATCATATCCCGGTTCTTTGCCATCCAGCAGTCATCAATATTCACATACTCATAGCCCAATTCCCTCCAGCCATCCATTGCCAGATGGTCCGCCATTTCCATGAAAAGTCTCTCACTGTTCCACAAATGGAAAAGCAGTTTACAGGAAACAAGAACAAAAAGCAAACTGACTAACTTGGAACTATTTATATCCATTGGAAACTATCAGGTATAGAAGATACTGTCCCGACAATGTCAGGCTACACACTGCACAGATGTGTTTTGCCACATTTATGCTACAGTTTACTTTCCACAATAGATAAAGGATTAATTTCTCTGTCAGGTCCCCACTATCACTTTTTCATACTTCCTATTTTTCTGCAATAACCTGGAAGTAAAATTAAAACGGAATTTCCTATAGTATTATGTTATTCAGCTATGCCCTTCTTTATGGTCAGGATCCTTCTATATTTTCTCAGAAATATGCCTCATTCAGCAAATGTCATTATGAAAATAAACTGAACGCTTGTAGGCTGGGCCTTTTTATTGGTTCCTGTTCAACCCAACTACATGTTTGTATATTGGGGGACAAGGGTGGTTAATTAGTGATTTCCTCTAATGTTTTAATTTTTATTTTTACATAGCAAAATTATTCAGTACTCCTCTCCCAGCCATGCTCAGCAGGAAAATTAAATTACAATTTGGCAACAACATTCAGAGGGGTATGAGGGGGAACATACCCAAGCTTTTGGGGGAGGCAAATCCAGCCTTGGAGGTTCAGATTTTTCATGTTTGATACCACCCCTCATCTTGAATCTTGGGATTCTAAAACTCAGGAACATACCTGAAAAAAGGTTGTGTTTCCAAGGTTCTTCCACTTACCTGATACAATTATGGGGATCTGTCTTGCAATCAATATTACAACGGAAGCGCTCCCATGCAAGCCACCCCATTGGGGGTGTTCTCATCAGTCCATTCTCCAGAGCCAGGGAGAAGGCATGGGGCAGAAGAAGGAAGACAACACATTTCATGACCGTGGATTCAGGGAGGACTGCTGCAAAAGAGGTGGAGGGAGAGGGGAGAAAACATAATGAAATATCGCTTTCTACTATTTCTATTCTGTTCCAACGGAACAGCCATATTCCTTCAGCCATATCTAATGAGGTTAGATATTTACAAGCTTTTACCTCTGTCTGGTGCCTTTTCTCTTTCTTTCACAGTGTGCATCTTAAACAAGCAAAACATGCATATCACCAAGATAACATTGTGTGACAGTTGTCATTACATTCTTCCTTTTTTTTTTTCCCCTGCCTTTGAGTGAGTTTTGATTCCTGGTGACTGCCTGGACTAGGCCCTGCAGTTTTCTTGGCAAGATTTCAGAAGTGGTTTGCCCTTGACTTCTTCTTCCTAGGGCTGAGAGAGTGACTGGCCCAAGATCACCCAGCTGGCTCATGGTTTCCCAAGTTCTAGCCTGGTGCCTTAACCACTACACCAAACTGGCTCTCTCTTGCAGATTATTTGTACACACTTGATTGAGTTTAAGAGCACTGTTGGTAAGTATACCACTTACTTACTTACTTACTTAACTTATTTATTAAGCACATTTATATAGCCACCCATCAACCAAAAGGAACTTTGAGCAGCAAACAAAATATAAACACAATACAATAAAACAATCATTTAAAACAATAAACTTCACTGAGGCCCAGCTAGAAGCCCACATCCATCCACCAACCACCCCATGCCAGCTCGTCTAAATTTACTAATTTCTAAAAGCCTCAACCTGTACTGTTCCATTTCATAGCATAATGCCACTGGTTGCCATCAGCCCGATGCTCTCTCTTCTTTGGAGATCTTATCTATAACCCAGATTCTCTTTATCACTCTTATTTGTGATTTAAATATCTGAGAATGAACCACCCAAGTTCCAGAAGGAATTAGGCAAACTGGTATGACAACAATTGAAAAAGAAACTGACTCTGGGACGCACATGATCCCACCTACTCTTCCCTGTTTCAAGCCACACACACAAGTTCCCAGTGTTGCATACCAGGACTCATGCTGCTGTTAGAGCAGGATCCTGAAGCAAAATTACAGACACAGAGTTCCTAACCAGTATCTATTACATTACACTTTCATAAAGAATATGCTGACTCCCCTGATCCAGTTGTCTTAAAACTAAGCACGCCTCTGTGGATTTCATGGAATGATACAGCCCAGCACTTTGACGGGCATCAAGGAAGGAAGGCTGGCTTGTGGCAGAGTAATCAGTATGTTGCAATTCCCAGTTTCAATATCTGACATCTGCAGTGAAAGAATCTCAGATAGCAAGACAGAGGAAATCTCTTGCCAGGTCTCTGGAGAGCTACGTCCAGTCATGTGATATAGTTTTCTCTGAGATGAATCTTATGTACTCAGCATAAGGTAGCTACATGTGATTATTTAAATCTTTCTGTGATAAGCAGGGGCAGAATCTCAGGGGCAGAATGAGGCATAGGATCAATGCCTGGTACTACTTCCAACTTTGCAAGAAGCAATTACATTGCAATGTTCTTGTTTAGGACCAGATAGAGTTGCAGCACCTAGTCAACCTGGACCTGGTTAGTATCTGAATGGGAAACCACCAGGTAATATTAAGGCAGTGGGCTAATCTGGAAAGCAAAAAAAAAAAACCCCATCCTGGAAGAAGGCAATAGAAAACTACTTCCAAACTATTGCCAAGAAATTTATCCCTGTGTCCATGAAGTTACCAGGAGTCAAACTCAGGATAGGCTTTACCATTTTTGTTGTTTGGATATTATAGGAAACCAGTTTAGCAAGGCACCAGATCACAGCACCGTGGCTTGTTAGTGCTACATATTGTAAGCTAGCACTTTTAGTTTAATGTTTGAAAGTCCTTAAGATGAATATTAAAAGCATGAAGAATTACTTTTTGAATGTGAAGCTGTAGTTGTTCATTATTATTTCAAATTATTTCAGGAAACATCTGCAGAAATACTAATAAAACCATACTTGCACTTCATTAGTTATCAGACCTAGACATGTTTCAAAAATTAGGGAAGAGTTGCATGTGACCCTGAAAAAGATGCAGCTGCTTTAAAGAGCCAACTCACTGAAGTTAATGTAACTCTTAAAGCAGCCATATTTTTTCCAGGTTCATGCCTGGAAAAAGATGGATTACTTTAATGAATAGCAGAAAGGCACTATATTTCTGCAAGCTTCAAAGCACTTCTTTAAATCATTTTTGAAAAATGCACATCCCTATTATCTATATGTATAAACAACTGCCTGCCAAGTCATTTAATAAATAATTCTTAATTAGATGTCATAGCAAATTACTCTGTAAATACAAGTGCAGCCAAAAACCTGGAACTGCTGTAATACAAATCATGTTCTCTATATATTGCAAATGCATCTTTCTGCATTACTAACCAACATTAAGGCATATATTCTCAATACATCCTTTTTCTCTGCTTTCCCCTTTTAAATGTATTATTCAGGGCTTCACTCACCTTATCTTAAGAATCAGAAAACTTACATTCTTAGTCAGCCTGATGATTTTCTATCCAAACAACTGCGCTACATAATTAGATGCAGTCCAAATTCTCTGCAGTTTTACAGAGAATCTTGTGGTGAGCTTTAAATAACACATGTGTATCTCTGAATCTTGGAAACATACAATCTATTTTAAAATGAATCAATACTGAAGACTTGGGTTATATATTTTATTCCGTGGCTACTGCAAGCCAACTTCCGCATTTACAATGAAACAGATTAGCCTTCCGGGTGCATCAAGACGAGCGGACATAATTGTGTAAATTAGATATTTCTATCATTTAATGAAATCCTATTTTATCGATGACACAAACTGCCAAAATTAATTCAAATCTATAACTGGAATTGGAATCAGTAGGTACTCTTGAACCAACTTTGGTTTTTCTGTGCATTTTCATATAGTGCAATTTTTGATCAGGCAAAGGGAAAAAAACTATTCCCGATCCCGACTGTTACCAACGTTCACGTCCATTACCCATCCAAACTTCAAGACATCAGAACACTTACACTATCAGACATTAAGCCACAACCAGTTCTCGCGACCACCGAAAGCCTGCGACAGCGGTCGCTTTCCTGCGCCAGGCAGACAATCACGTGCTCGCTTTCTTCCGCCGATCAGCTGATCCCTCGGCCAGTGTCCAAGAGCCGAGAAGCGGCTGATCTCAGCGCCGCCGCCGCCCTCGCTTGTTCCCAAAACGAAAAGAGGAAGCCGCCGCTCCCAGTGCCAGACGTGCGCAAGCGTCGACGGAGCTGGGCCCTTTTCACCCGGTGCTAGAAGTAACTGACGTTCATGCAAGTCTCCTTTTTTTTTGGTTTTGGACTGCCCGAGGATCGGAGGAGTGCGCTCTCTTCCAGGTCCCTTAGCAGAGATGCCAGTCCTGTTGTCATTCTAACGGGTGAAGGGACATTAGGAGAGCGCCTTGCCTCAAAACAAAGTTTTAGGTGGGACAATTTGCTTGGTTGGTTTCAGGCTGCTTCTATACCCCTCTGCTGAATAACACAGCTTGGAACCAGACACAGCTCCCATCTGGAGTTGTGAACATCCACTGGTGACAGGTTAGCTACAGAGCCTATGGAAGCCATTCTTCAGATCCCTTTTGTCCCTTTACTCCACTGTTTCAAAGCCACCCCCCTTCCCTTCTTTTCTCTTTCTAGTAATACCAGTAATAACAGGTGAGAACGTGGAATGAAAAGATGAGCAACATCTCTATAATTATCCTAGAGCTGTCCTTACCACTAGGCACTGTGAGATGAGTGTCTCAGGCAAGTGCAGGCTTCCTACCACCAGCTATTGTCTCTGAGGCTGCCAATTGTTCCCCCCATTCCCAGTTGGTATTCCAGCTCTAGAAGTGCTGGCTTTTGTTTTTCAACGTGGCAAGTCAACGGTGGTGGGAAAGGCTCCTGCTTAAACAAAGTGGCTGACAGCTTAAGTGGGCCCTGCTTGTGTCCATGTGTGGCTGGTCTACTGGGATAGTAATACTGCTCAACTGCAGGATCTGTTTGAGTGAGCAGCAAGCAGATGCTAGGCAGCACCATGAGAGAATCAAAAGATGTCTTAAGACAGAGCTGAACACATCATAGCTTATGTCGTACCCACAAAACTAGTCTGCTGCCTTCAGATTTATTTATTTATTTGTTTATTATTTATTTATTTGTATGCCACCCATCTCCCCCAATGGGTGACTTTGGGCAGCTCACAATTAAAATAAAAAACCCATAAACAATTAAAAATACCCCATAAATAATTAAAATTAATTAATCCATTAAAAGTCAACTGTAAAACAAACCCTATACATGTTGCAAATTGTGTTTTAAGGTACTGGAAATTCAGTCCAGTCAACTTCTCTATCGAATATGGGGAGGGGGACTGGGAGATATCTCATCCTTTGCAGCAGAATTTCTTGAGCCAGCACAGGTTGTCTTCTCTGTTTATGGTGAAGAATGTCTTTCAGATATTGGAAGGGAAGGTCAGGAAGAAAGAAAAAGAACAGTGCCTAATTTCAGTCCAGTTTGTTTCATGTCCATTTGCAAATCCCCTTGCTGCAGCAGTGTGTGCAAAGGAATCTCTGCTGAACAATGCAATGCAATGCCTTTCATTCGTGAAACATCATTCTCGAGCCCTAAAAAGTCGGGTTCAGTAACACGTGTACCCTCTAGTGCCAGCCCATATTGGGATCGTTCCTCAAAGGTGCTACGGACTCACGACGCCAGCTAAAGCAGTCGCCTCTTAGCAATTGTCTGCCGATCCTGTTCATTTTCTGACTTCTGTCTGGTTCAAATGTACACGTTGCCCCGCGGCGCCCTCTCGTGGCCGAAAGCGAAAAGTATTTTTAAAAACCCGTGAGTTCTGCACGCGTAATTGTAGGACATAAGGACACTTAAAACGGAGATTTACAGTAACTCCTCGCCTCTTTCAGGAGATACGTTGCGGAACAGAGAGTTACACTAGTGGGGAGTTAGACGGGGACTGGGGAAGCCTAAACTCAAGTGCCCATTCAGTGACCAACCTCGCAGGGCGACTTGGAATCGCTACTGACTCCCAACCGATCTCTCCGTGTTGTCGGGAAAATAAAATGGGAGAGGGAGGAACTACACTCATTTCCTCCTGGAGGAAAAGTGGGAATGCATAGAAAAAATAAATATTAAAATATCACGTATGCATCAAATACATGCTCTCCAAATAAAAACAACATTCTTCGAGTCGGGAGGAGAAAACTTCGGCCGACTTCGACGCCGCCCACCCAACTTGTGTTCAAGGAAAGGCGATACCACTGCGCAGGGCAGAAAAACGATGGAGCAGCCTCTACTTGCTGATACACGGCCTGCTTCTTTCCTACGTGGCTTTCAGGACCCCGAGGGGGGGGGGGCTAAAAAGAGGGAAACCTCCCCTCGGGAAGCTGTTGGAAAATCTGGATTGCGAAAAAGCTCCCCCCGGATGGTCCCAGGATTTGTTTCTGCAATAATGATCCTGCGCTCCGGGTTTTGCCCGAGGACGCGGACACCATAACAAGGGAGTCCCGCAGAGAAAGAAGAAGAGACGCGACTGCTGAAGAGAAGCAGGCAGCTGACAAAGCCGAGGCTAACGTCGATCCGCATAGCGGTGTGAACAAGGTACGATTATGGATACAGCTCGCTTCAGTTTTTTAGGATAGCCCTGTCCCTGAATTTAAACATGTTTCCCATTCCGTTAATACGGAGATTCCTCCTCACTTCACTGCCACACATTCGGGAACTAGATAGCCTGCCTGTCCTCTGCGGCTTTAAAAAGTTTCGAAAAGGGTTTTCATCCTGAGAGAGAAAAGGAAAAAGAGAGGAAATTCAGAGGGTAATTTTTAGTCCCTGCCTGCTCCAGGTCCCCCTGAGATGGGGAAGTGCTATTTTCTTTCCTTGCCTTTGTTGGAGAAACCATCCATCTGGCCTTCCTCGGGCACTTGGGAAAGGTACTTCCCTGGAATGCAGGCTCCACGTGTCTGGACAGTCCAAGGGCTACTCTAGAGCCACTGGTTGGGTTCTCCCTCCTATCTTTACCTGACAATGCCAGGAATTAAACTTGCAGCCTCTTGTTTACAACACAGTGGTACTTCCACTTGGAGCTGTCCCTCATTTGCAAAGAACTGTGGCACAAGCATTGTTGGACCCAGAACGGGGTTCTTGCCCGGAGATGACTGCCAATAATTTCACTGGACATGAGAAACCTTTAGAAGGGGCTACCTCTGTCAAAAGAGGCACCCCAAACACAAAAGAAATCAGGTTTTTATACACTGAGTTCAAGAAAACAGAGTCAAAAGAAAGGACAGTGATTGGTTAGGAGCCTCTTTATGACCTTGTGTGTCATACCGGTGCAAACTTAGGTTATAATGATGAATGACTGTCGGGTGACATCTCGTTATCACAAAGAGACAATATGCCTACAAGGGACAGTATACAATGCTAGGAAGTCTGGCATCAGAAAGAGATAATATCCAGGGAAGGGTCACTAAGTTAGTTTGCATTTATCTATCTCTACCATAAGGAAAAGGCACCTATTATCTCTCTCTACTATAAGGGAGGAGAAATTACAAGCTAATTCCTCTGTGCCCTGGGAGGTTACCACATCCCTGCCCTAAAGACAGATGGGTTACTAAGATTAAAAGACCCATTATAGGTTGAGGCATAGATTCTTGCTTTCCCATAGGAATCGCACATATTTCTCAATTTCGTGCCCCTCACGTGCCCCAGCAACTTCCACTGGGCCCTCATCATGGTGCCTTCTGATTCCCAGTCCATACCTGAGGGGTCCTTACCAGGTCCATCATTAGTATTACCACCTTTTCCTGACACAGGTGGATACACTCCAACATGCTTCATTAGTTGTTCTGTTGGTGGTGCAGTTAGGCAACCCCTAAGGGGTGAGGTCAGCCTGGCACTTACTGGCCACTTTAGGTTGGTGCAGACATTCCTCTCCCCTCTGATCCTTGGACATTGTCTTCCATGGCCATTCTGATTTGAGCTGTAGGTAAGTCTGTTTCTTTCAGACTGGGTTCTCTCCCTGTTCCAGAATCTGATCCATTTCCCAGCTCAGAGACTTGGATCAGTCTGAATAGCTGTGAGCTTCTGATGAGGTTTTAGATAGTGGAATAATCCAAAGGTATACAGGGAAACCAGAAAGTCAACTTAATCAGGATCAACAATATCTTAACTTAGTATAACTGAATATTGTATATACGTATGAAGCCTAAGAACTTTGCCTTTTTGTTAGCACATCTCTTCAGAGTGGAAAGCTATCCAGTGTTAAGGTGGACTTGGGTACTGTATATATTTCTGTGGGGTGTATGGGTGCTCATGCACATTTTAAGACTGAATTGTTAATTATCTATTTCAGCAAGAATGTTGGAATTCCATCTTCCATGCTTTTGCATAACTGAGATCAGTATCAAACAAAAATGAAGCTTAGCAAACCTGAGACTGGGAAATTATCAGAGAACTGAAGTCTAATCAGCACTTTTGGTATATTCTCTTTCACAAACAATTTATATATTTGCACAGATCTTACAGAGCTTTTTCTTTTTTCAATGAATAAAGGTGGGTCAGATGTTAGAACCCTTTCACTAAATAGGCATATAAGAGGGTAGAGTTTGATGTTTCTACAGTCTTATGACCATATAGATCCTATTCTCATGGGAAAACATTACAGACATGGTTTTAATTGAAAAAAAAGTCTCAGCAATATTAGTAATGCTAATGAAATTAATAATAAGAATACAAATTGTTTTATGAAAGGGAAGTCCCTACATATCTCAAGAGCAAAAGCTCAACAGAGCAAAAAGTTTATTTAAAAACAAAAACAACGCCTATTTCCTTTTTTTTCACTAGCAAATAGACACAGGTACAGCCAGCCAGTCTCTCAAGGCAAAAAGTGAAAGATTTATACAATCTGAAGAGAAATCAAGTAAGATCAAGACTGGGTTGTCATATTGTGGCATAATGTAGTTTGCTCAGTTTTAGCTGAGTTTTTTTTTTTTTTTTTAATCTGCGCTCAGTCGTTACCGACTCTGCAGTGACTGCTTGGACGAGTTCTTGCAGTTTTCAAGGCAAGGTGTTTCGGAAGTGGTTTGCCAGAGCCTCCTTCCTAGAGCAGAGCCCAGCTGGCGAGCGCAGGAGGCGGAGTTTCCGTTGCTTTGCGCCCTTTTCGGGCGAGCGCGGTTCCGTGCTTACCGGCAACTGCTCCTGACTCCTTTTGCAAGGCGCCGCCAGCATTTTTCCTCCCACCGGAGTGAGAGTACCCATTTATCTACTCACGTGAGTTTTCGAACTGTTGGGTTGACAGGAACTGGGGAGGAAACAGGAGCTCACCCTGTTAACGCGAAGGCTGGACTTGAACCGCTGAAGCGTCGACCATTTCTGGCCGGCAACTTTCAGCGTCATTAAGCCACTGCGCCACCACGTCCCCTTTTTAGCTAAGTATGTTGTATAAACTCAACTTTTGTGGTTTGTAAACCATGGTAAATGGCCACAGCTTGTTAAAAAAAAAGATTACTTAGTTCAGTTCCCAGCTATTTTTCCATGATGGAACTGTAGTTCAGCCTGAGATATTCTGAAAGCCAAGCATTGTCATGGTGATTTTGTCTCCTGTTAATGTATATTACTTCCAATAGTGTTTTATGCTTGTGAATAGATTTTAAGAAATAAATAGGGAACTGGAGGACTTCCGCATGTTGCTGAATACAGTTTCTAGTACCCAGGTATGCTGGCTGGAGCTGATGTGGGATGTAGTTCAAAGTAATTTGGAGAGTTAGCAATTCCACACTTCTTATTCAGAAAAATGATGCAGAGAATCTTAATATTTTCCAAATGTATCTGGGAACAGGATTCAGGATTTCAGTGTCAACATAGCTGACCGATCCTGTACATATTATTTTCATATGGAAATACTCCGGGTGGCTTTTTAAATTAATTAATTAACTAGACTTATAAGGTCACCCAACTCAAACAATGTGACTCTGGGCACTATACAACAGAAAAACAAACCAGAAAAAAAGCCAAATAACATAAAACAAACATTATATAAATATTAAATGCAAGATATAAAATGGTGACCAAGACCAATAATAAAAATAACCAAAAGGGGATCCTGAACTGGACCCAAATCCCTGGGGGAAAAGCCAGATGGTTGCAGAGCACAGGGGGAACTATCAAAAAGGTACACTGCCTAGGCTCTCTGAGATGGCAAAGTTTAAAAGAGGGAACTTGGAGTATGTCTTCCCAATGGGAGCGTGGGGGCCAGCAGATGTTTGTGGGAGAAGGCGATCCCACAAGTAACCTGGTCCTATGCCATGTAGGACTTTAAAGGTGATAACTAGCACTTTGAATCACACCCAGAAGCCTATTGGAAGCCAGTGCAGCTCACGAAATAGCAGTCTTACATGGGTGTAACGAGCTGTGCCCATAACTTCCCATGCTGCTGCATTCTCAACCAACCGAGCTTCCAGATGGTCTTCAAGGCAGCCCCATGTAGAGTGTTACAGTAGTCCAATCAGGAGGTGACTAAAGCATGAATGACCATGAGAAGGGCTTTCTGGTCCACAACTCTCATTTGCAGGAGCTTTGAGTCCAGGAGAACCCCCAGATTGCATACCAAGTCTGAATGTGGCAGTGCCACCCCATCCAGAACCAAAGATGGAAACACTCCAACTCGTGGATCCAGGGGACCCAAAATTCATAACTAAAACCCATGGTCACTTAGTTTTATAGTGCAGGTAGCAATCTGTTTGCAAATGAATGAAGTATGTAACCAACTTACAGAGATCAACAAGAACTTGTCATGTTATTAAACAATGAAGCAATGAGAGAATCCCTTCTTTTTATTATTTTAGCACCATAGAGTTATATGATCTAGCTCTATAAAGTTTGTTACTTTATAAATATCCACAGTATGAGCCTTAGAAAGGAGGGTTAGATTGCAGACAGGAGCATCCACTGGGGAGATGGTGTTAAAAGTCAAACTTGTGGGCATGACCACATGATTGAAGTCTTGCCTCTTTTTAATGTATATCATCTGTGTGGTGCACATAAAAAGGGACAGGGCTTTGATTGCATGGTTGTGGCTGCCATCTCCATGCAGTCACCTCAGTTGGCAATCAGTATTTTATAGCAGTGATATACAGTCAGGTCCAGAAATATTGGGACATCGACACAATTCTAACATCTTTGGCTCTATACACCACCACAATGGATGTGGAATGAAACAAACACAATGTGCTTTAACTGCAGACTGTCAGCTTTAATTGGAGGGTATGTACATCCAACTCAGGTGAACGGTGTAGGAATTACAACAGTTTGCATATGTGCCTCCCACTTGGTAAGGGACCAAAAGTAATGGGACAGAATAATAATCATACATCAAACTTTCCCTTTTTAATACTTGGTTGCAAATCCGTTGCAGTCAATCACAGCCTGAAGCCTGGAACGCATAGACATCACCAGACGCTGGGTTTCATCCCTGGTGATGCTCTGCCAGGCCTCTATTGCAACTGTCTTCAGTTCCTGCTTGTTCTTGGGGCGTTTTCCCTTCAGTTTTGTCTTCAGCAAGTGAAATGCATGGTCAATGGGATTCAGGTCAGGTGATTGACTTGGCCATTGCATAACATTCCACTTCTGTCCCTTCAAAAACTCTGGTTGCTTTTGCAGTATGCTTTGGGTCATTGTCCATCTGTACCGTGAAGCACCATCCAATGAGTTCTGCAGCATTTGGCTGAATGTGAACAGATAATATTGCCCGAAACACTGCAGAATTCATCCTGCTGCTTTTGTCAGCAGCCACATCATCAATAAATACAAGAGAACCAGTTCCATTGGCAGCCATACATGCCCACGCCATGACACTACCACCACCATGCTTCACTGATGAGATGATATGCTTAGGATCATGAGCAGTTCCTTTCCTTCTCCATACTCTTCTCTTCCCATCACTCTGGCACAAGTTGATCTTGGTCTCATCTGTCCATAGGATGTTGTTCCAGAACTGTGAAGGCTTTTTTAGATGTCGTTTGGCAAACTCTAATCTGGCCTTGCTGTTTTTGAGGCTCACCAATGGTTTACATCTTGTGGTGAACCCTCTGTATTCACTCTGGTGAAGTCTTCTTTTGATTGTTGACTTTGACACACATACACCTACCTCCTGGAGAGTGTTCTTGATCTGGCCAACTGTTGTGAAGGGTGTTTTCTTCACCAGGGAATGAATTCTTCGGTCATCCACCACAGTTGTTTTCCGTTGTCTCCCGGGTCTTTTGGTGTTGCTGAGCTCACCGGTGCGTTCCTTTTTTTTGAGAATGTTCCAAACAGTTGTTTTGGCCACGCCTAATGTTCTTGCTATCTCTCTGATGGGTTTGTTTTGTTTCTTCAGCCTAATGATGGCTTCTTCACTGATAGTGACAGCTCTTTGGATCTCATCTTGAGAGTTGACAGCAACAGATTCCACATGCAAATAGCACACTTGAAATGAACTCTGGGCCTTTTATCTGCACATTGTAATTGGAGTACTGAGGGGATATCACACACCTGGCCATGGAACAGCTGAGAAGCCAATTGTCCCATTACTTTTGGTCCCTTACCAAGTGGGAGGCACATATGCAAACTCTTGTAATTCCTACACCGTTCACCTGAGTTGGATGTACATACCCTCAAATTAAAGCTGACAGTCTGCAGTTAAGGCACATTGTGTTTGTTTCATTCCAAATCCATTGTGGTGGTGTATAGAGCCAAAGTTGTTAGAATTGTGTCGATGTCCCAATATTTCTGGACCTGACTGTATATGTGTATGTATAGTGCTATATTAAATTTTATCTGGATTAATAGTATGTTTCATGTGGTAATTCAATAATTTCCTCTCTCTGTTCTGCAAGGTAGATTACTACAATGAAACTCAATGAACGTAGTGTGGCACATTATGCCACATGTGACTCTCCAGCAGATCATACTGGCTTTCTGTGCAAGCGCATGGAACGCTACCACCACCACCACCACATCACCTCTTACCAACGCCGCTGGTTCATTCTCAAGGGCAACTTGCTGTTCTATTTTGAAGAGCGGGAGAGCCGTGACCCCCTGGGTCTCATTGTGTTAGAGGGCTGCACTGTGGAGCTGTGTGAAGCTGCTGAGGAATTTGCTTTTGCCATCCGCTTTGATGGCAGTGGTGGCAAGTCTTATGTGTTGGTTGCTGACTGTCAAGCTGCCATGGAGGCTTGGGTGAAGGCACTTTCACGGGCCAGCTTTGATTATATGAGGCTAGTGGTTAAGGAACTAGAGAAACAGCTGGAGGAGGCCCAGAGGAGCTTAGCTGCTAGCCATAAATCACCAAAGAAGTTGTCTTCTGGCCGCAAAAGACATTTATCAAATCCCACTATGATATCTATCCAAGAGCATCCTGTCATCTTGGAGAATGGTTACTCCACATGGGACAATAGTTGTACTCTTGCAGAAATGGCATATTCTGACCTCAGTGGCGGATTCCTGAAGCCCCCACCTTTACCTCCTCGTCGAAAACTGACAGGCAGCACTGTAGGTGGAGCATTTTTGGCTGGGTTTGCTTCTGCCACACAGGAAAGTCCTGTATCTCCAGAGACTACCTGCTTCTCAAAATTGCATAATTGGTACGGACAGGAAATTGCAGAGGTGAGAAGAGAGTGGATGGAAAGAAAGAAGACAGTAGAAATAGGAACACAGGAAGAAAATACATTTTGCAGGACTGAGAGAAATTGACATTAGGTAGGTTTCTGCAGACCTCCGGAGTCACTTGCAGGTTTTTCTCCTAGCCTATAAAATCTAGGAAACATCCATTATTGCATCTTCCAAAATGGATTAAATAAAAGTCTTGTTTACTATTATTTATTGCTACTACACATTATTGCCAGGAATTTTAAGGGAAAAAAACACCATATTTCTAATTACATACCATTCGGAATTCAAGAAGATATTTCTAAGAAACTGCTACATCAGCTCAAAAGAGTGTTCCAGGCCTTTATTTCAGAAAAGCAACTTCTTGATGCAAGAGAAGAATCCGTGGGTCATTTCCTTCCTTATGCTCCATACAATACTATTAATGATATTTCATCTATATATTACAGCTATTTTGATAGATGGTGGGGCAGTATAGTAGTGAGTTGCCTTGAATATTCATTAGAAAAACAGAACATACTATTTATATATCAGATTTTAATTATATCGGGCACTTCATATGCTTTATATTTTCATGAAATAAGGCCTCATGCAGATGAGGACAAAGTTGTGAATACTTGCTTCCCTAAGACCATCTCAAGAATTTATAGTCAAACTATAACTTTTATTCATGAACTTCCCAGCTCAGACTCTCAAATGCAACACTGGGTAGCTCTCATAAAATATAAGGACAATATATGATGCACATCCATTCCTTAGGTATGCCTTTACCTGACCTTCCTTGTGCTTTTTCTATCTTTTGGAGCTTAATCTTCATATACTAACACACAAAGTAGAAAAAGCACAAGGAGGGTCACAGAAGCAACATAATCTGGATAACAAAGCCAAATTATTCATAGCAGCTGCTCTCAAATTGTTAATATAATGTGTGATAGTTTAACTGATCATCCTCAGCATCACTTCTATACAATAGGCTGGGCTGTTTGTTGCTTTTGATAAACATTTTGTTCTAAATTCTGCCCATAATATTGCTACAGATTAATAGCAAGAATTCATCTAAAGCAATCTTCCATAATTTCATATGAATATGAGTTTAATTCTTTGGTGTTCAGCATCCATAATCTACCTACCATTCTGCTGCTTTCTGATCATGGGGGCCCATTCCCAATGTAATGGTCCTGCAGAGTTATGACCTTGAATTTAACTAATTATTGAACCAATGAAATAAGAATTATTTATGACCCCACAGAATAATCCAGTACTAGTAATAGCCATCAGTTATAAACTTAGTTGATTGGACAGTTGCAATATTCTAATTATTTCAGGAACAAAAAGAATTGACTGCTCAGTAAGATAAAGTTGTCATGAAACATACTAATAAAATTAAATTAAGGGAAATGTATGAATCACATTGTAATTTATGTAAATCTGATTCCAGAAATGGTTTTTCTTCCAGTATTTTTGATCCCAACCAGTAATATTATTAGTAAAAAAAAAAAAAGACTGCTAAATTGTGTATGTTTTATGGATTGCATTTTACCCAAAATAGGAAAGTACAATATTATTTTATAATTATTTGTAGCTCAAACTTAATAATAATAATTTTTTAAAGAACTGTTCACTTACTTTATAGTTTCCAGAAGGGAAGCTGTGTTAGTTTCTTGCAGCAAAGCCAAAGAAGTGTGTTACCTTAGCAACAAATGTATTAATTGCACAGATTTTCATGAATCATGTTTTATTTACAAAAAATATGAATTAATAAATGTGTTGGTTTTTAAAGTACTGTTTTTACTTTAGAGTTGAAAGAGTTTATCGAAATTGTAAACTTCTAAAAGAAGAATAAAAGAAGAGGCCAAAAGTCTGTGGCCCATAAGATGAGAGTTACCACTGCCTCTTGCTGTTGATTCCCAGCAACTAGCATTTAGAAATAGCATACAGACTATCATGTGGCAATCCCTTATAACTATATCTTCCAAAGTCTTATCTTTGGAGGCCATCATATTTTGTAGTGATTCCCAAAATTGCAGAGTTTTATTCTCATTGTTATAATCTTGTTGCTTGGAACTGAGGGTACTTCCATATGTACTGTTTGTACTGTTCTGATCAGGTCAGTTTCTGCACATTCCCATGCCATCATCTGAGTTTGATGATTGAGTTGATTTGCCTCCAGCTCAGGTGCAGCATAAGAGGAATTGCTGTAAAAGCTTTTTTACAGTAGGAATGTTGGAGCTCTTGGGAAGGCAGTTCCTCCATTGGCAGCAACTGTGATACAGTTCAATGGCTGTATCACAGAGCTAGGATTTCACCAGTCCTTTATGCAGAGGAAAAGGGCCTTGCTGGCTTCATACCTCCTGCTTGCAGTGACTGCTCAGATTTAGTACAGAACATGAACCCAGCACATGGAATGAGGAGCATTGGTTGAATGTCCAATTTGGAGCCTTCTATTGGTCAGATACAGGATGCTTTCAGCAAAGTTGGCAGCAAGACAGGCTCTGAAACTTTCTAAGGCTTTGGGGAATGAAACAGGGTGGAAGTACAACTTGAGGAATTAGAAGCACTTGGATTGGCTGACTTTAAAACTGAAAAATGTCTTTTCCTTTGCAGCATTGGGGTTAATTTGGGCTGGATCTGGCCAGAAGCTGCAAAGAATTCCAGAAAAAAATCCCACTATGCCAGTGGGAAAAGGGTCCAGAACTTTGCAGTCCTCCATTAGCCCACCTCCATCTTCCTTCCCATCACTGACTATTATAAGAATTCCAGAAGTCACACTCTTTGTGTTTTTCCTGCCTTGTTTACATATTATACAGAGGATGACTTTGGAGGTCAGAGGAAAAATAATTTACCAAGGCAACCATCAGATAAACGTGGCTTGAATCCAGACCAAGAAATAGGTCATACAGTCCCCCTAATTCACACGAAGATTAAAGAGGGGGGGAAAGGAAGCACCTTCAGACTTGCAAGATTCTGTTACTGTAGTTGTTCCAATAAAAGCAGCTTTAGGCCAACACGGTGTCCATTTCTTAGCCTGGTCTACCTCCTAGGGCTCACACAGATAGAGAAGCCAAGGCTGTCCAGGTTCCAAGACTCCAGCGCACCACGGGGGGACAGCAAAGAGACACAAAGAAAAGGCACAGCGCTGTTGCTAAACTATTGGATTTTTCTATCAGTTTTTATTGGCAACTCTCAATGCCGCTCCAGAAGAATTTAAACATGCCTTCTGAGCGGAGACTAAAACAGACTAATTCAAACATTCCTGACACTTGCGGTTTAAATAAATTCTCCTTCCGCTTCTTGAATGCTCGCCCACTGACATCTCGCGAGCTTTGAAAAAACACCGCCCATTCTTCCGCTAGGTCCTGTGTACATATCGAGAAAGGGCCCAGTTTCTAGGGGAGGAGCTGCGCGGAGGAGATGGCTTCGCGGTTGTGGTCAACGGTTGGGTCTTGGGCAAGGTCGCGACCCGCCGAGAACCAGAAGGCGCCCTTAGCCAACGTTTTATCTTCACGAAATATAACCGTCACTCGGACTGGCGCCATCTTGCCTAAGCCCGTCAAAGTGAGTGTGAAGGGTAGCCATGGCTTGTAAAGGAGAAACGGGTAGGAACCAAACTGAGCAATCGCCTTGCAAGGATGGGGTTAATTGGCAGGTTGTGTCAGCCAATTGCGTGTAGCTTATTTGGAAGGGCGGTTTATCTTAGTGTTTGATCGTTGCCTAGTGGTGAACTAGGGGCAGATGCGGAAATAACGTACTGTTAAAGGGCGAGTACTCCGTTTCGTGTCAAAGAACCACTGTGGATCGCGAGCAGCAGGTCCCTGTTCCTCTCTGTGACATCCCCCCAAAAGTGTTTTTTTAAAAAAGCCGAAGTCGTCGACCACTGTTATGTCTCTCCTCTGCTAGTCAGCATGAGGAAGGGAAAATATTACTAGAGGAACTTGCCTTTCCCGCTTAATCTTGTTATGTCATGATGTGAATGCTTTTTGTTAATTTGGTTGGGCAATTATGCAGCAGGCCGGCTGATCTTTAGGAATCCCTTTATCACGTTGCAAGCAGTCTCCCATTCTCCCTCCCAACCCCCCCAAAACACCGTAAACCAGACCGCAGTTATTTTAGAAACTCAGTGGCAGCTTCACCTGACAGTGGTTAGATTTGAGGAGGAGCGATGGAGAGGGGACACAAAAGCCTTGCATGAATTGAGAATCAAAGGGCTAGCTGGTTATAAGGACTGTAATGGAGATAATCTAAATGCGGATACAATTGTGTTCTGTGATATCTGCGCTGATTATTTGAAACAACTAGATTTCATGCCTAGTACAGGAAACATGAGCATGAAACTGAGCAAACTCAGGGAGGCAGTGAAGGACAGGAAGGCCTGGCGTGATATGGTTCATGGGGTCACGAAGAGTCGAACACGACTTAACAACTGAACAACAACAGGAAACAACTTGAAGATGTATTTTTTTTAACCATCTTTATTTTTCTAGTGGTGTTGATACTTCTTATCCAGATTATAGTTGCCTCATGATTTCTTTTATTTGAAGGTAGTTTTCAAAAATGATTGCACCTGAAAATAAATACAGTAAGGCAGTAGTTAAATTTACTGAGGCAGTTGTGTGGTGATTCTTTTATTCTTTCCATCAGCTCTTGTTATACTCAGCTATACATTTGTTCATGTGTACTTGTATATAATATGTGCCAAGAGATATTAACCAGCTTTTCATTAATTCCTGTAGATGCCATTTGGTCTTCTCCGTGTGTTTGCCATTGTAATTCCCTTCCTCTATGTTGGGACACAAATCAGCAAAAATTTTGCAGCCTTACTTGAAGAACATGATATCTTTGTACCAGAGGATGATGACGATGATGACTAATAGGTACAATTATACCTGCCCAACCCTTTTCAGTGTTATAGCTGCATGTAGCCTATGAGTGGCATGCTGGGAGCTGGTTTGGGGAAGTGATTAAAAAAAATAGTTGGGCTAGGACAAAAAAAATGGTAGCTCCAAATAAAAAATTTGAACGAATTGAAATTTAATTAAAGTTAACTAGTTATTTTCTCCCTTCTGTTATATTAGTGGCAACTTTTGGAAGTGCATACAGCAATGCAAGAGATGCCTGTGGTTCTGGAACTATTGGTTGTACATCACTGTTTAAATAGAAGTGTAACTGAAACCCTGTGGTTGGTTGACAGACATAGGAGAGATCATACCATGAAGTTTTGGCATTAAGATTTCATAAAAATTGCTTAAACATTTTACTATATGTCCTTTAGAGTCTACAATGTTCTTAAATATGCCATTTCCAAAGCAGATTGTGCAGATTTCAGATTTGTAGGTTTTGTTTTTGTTTTGTTTTTTGCTTTAAGTAGAACTTTGATGTTGACTAACCAGAGGCAGGTATAAAATAGCAAGGCAGCCAGTTGTATAGTAGGAATTAAAAATAAGATTGTACATGGTCAGTTGAGGTATTAGTAGTGAATTCAAATACGAAATTCACTATCATCTAACAATCTATTTTTGTTCTTCCCTCATGTATTTTTTAACAACGTAATTTATGTGTTTAGGATGAAGAAGTTTTGATTATTGCTTATGATTACACAGTTGAGAGAAAGCCCTTGCTACCAACGTCAAACAAGTTTGTTATCTAATTGGAGTTTTGCCCATACATGCTCTAAAGAACATTTGCAGCTTCAAACTGGGGACAAAACCCCACCCTTTTCTATATCTACCCCATCTTTTCATTATCAGCATGAATGGTCCCTGTTCTGCTGATACCTTCTTTTTTCTGTTACCTTCTATATCCAGCTCTGCAGCAAGGCTGAAGTAAGCATGTACAAGTTATGCTTTATCTACCTTTAGTTATATATGCTAGTAGTCTTCTCCTTTATATATAATAATTATAGCATGATGGAAATAGATACACCAAGACTTTGTAGATACTTGGCACTCTCTTCTATAGTAGGCTAGTAGAAGTATGTTTTGTTAAACACTTGCAAAAGACACATTACATTTGATTTAATAGTATGTGTGATGGCACAACAATATTGTATTTATGATGTACATATGAATCTTTTCCATTTGAGCCTATGTATTCATTTGTTTCCTGATCTATAGCAGGTGCACACATTTTTTTTCTGGCTGAAGCAGCACTCCAAAAAATAAATGTCAGCACAATAATTATTCCCTCTTGTCATTTAAAAACTGAGTTGCAAATTTTAAAAGTGTTCTCTGGATTGTGCTCAAGCCTCTTGTCTTAAGCTGCAAATTGTATACCTGCTCTAAAGGGTGCAGAACTAGTACCCTGCAATCACAAAAATAGTTCCATGGTGTGAAATAATATTTCCCTGTTTCTTACAGGTTTACAAAGAGGAACAAAGCCATAATAAAGTGTTCTGATATCAATGTTTAATCACCGCTCCTCTCTGACGTCTAAAGAATGTATTTTGGGGCAGCTGGACTTCCCATCGTACCAGGGATTGTACTGTCCATGTGTAAACAAGGATGTTTAAATGATATATCTATTTAAGAATACATATATGTGTCTTCATTCAACAACCATTGCATGCTTATATCTATTTCTGAATGAACCGGATCCCTAATTAATATGAGGAATTCCTCTGGATAGTAAATGAAGACTTAGCGATCAAGGCTTGTGTGTTTCTTTTCTATATTAAGCTGCCGTCCTTCCCACAACTTTTGGGATGTATGTCTTATTGAATTGAGATGTATTTATGAATTAATATGCTTTGGATTGTGCTATCCATCTTTTGATACTACTTAAACTAGAATGATAGTTTTCTCTCTGTTTGAAAGGAATGAAAGCACAAGCCTATAGGAAAGTACATAAAGGAACTTCTCAGTCTTGATTATTTGATTCAATTGAATCAGCTATACAACAGCTGCCAATGTAAATAGACATTTTTATGGAACTTTGAGGAAGGTTTAATTAAAATTTGGTGAAAGGAAACTGCTTGGACATCTATTGTATAACTATTAGGTTTTTCCAGTTACCTGGCTTTTTATTTGTATTATATGATTTTCTTATGCAGCTGAAATATCTTAGAAAGATGGTAGGATTAGAATGTATAATGGAGGTATTACAGTTGTTAAATTTCTAAAAAAACTGTGATAAGCCACCTCCAACTCTGCTGCCAACATTTAAACAGTCTGAGATTATATTCCAGAATTTGGGAAGATTCCTACAATTTTGAGGCAGTAAACACATGAAAACTGTAGTGTATCCCCTAAAATAAATGTTTAAAAATTGAACAGACTCCTAGGAATGTAATATTTTGAATTGCATTTTGTTCCTTTTTCTCCCAAATAGAATCTGTTCTGCATATACATCCAATAGAACCTCACAATATACTAAAGAGATATTTAGTGTTTCTTTTTAGATTGCAGTGTTATATATTATTTAAGACATTAATTGCAACAGAAGTCCTACAACATACTCAAACTGTACTGAAGTAGACTTTGCAAAATGAATCAAGGATGAAATATCAGCACAAGCATCCAGAATCAGTATAAATAATGCATGCTACATGAGTACTTCCCTGCTGAAGAGTTTTAAGATACAGGCATTTATTTGGAACAGAAAGAGTCATTGTTCTGTAAAAGTTGATTTAGCTCAAGGATCATGGCCTGTGTAGAACTTGGATAGGAAATCCGTGGGTTGTGGTGTTTCTGTCTCATGAAAATATCTCATCATATGGGTCTTTTGTTTCCACACATTAATTGTTTCTTGGAATTCCATTTTTCCCTATATCAAGCATAAAAGAACAATCATTATTTAAATTATCAATATGCCAGGTAGTATCTCCTGTCAAATCAGAGTTTTAAGTACAAAATTATCACACATTAGCAATAACTTATTTTTTAAAAAACAACAGCAGGTTTATGTCCAGGGGAAGATCAGTATAGAAGTGGGTAATCTATGGCCTTCTATCTAATCTCACAGCCATCTTTAGAAAATCAAACTTCTGCTAGGAAATCTGTTCCATCATAGCAGCCCTCTGACAGGAAAAAGAGGATGTGAGAAGGGAGCTCCACTTTTGCCTCTGTCTCTCCCTTTCTTCAGTGCTATCCACCCTGTAGTGTCCAACATTAATCTTGAAAAAAGAGCTGTCCCTCATAGGAAAAAAAAAAAGTTCATTCCTGCTGCCTGGCAAGAAATTCTTAGCCTAGCATGGTTCTAGGCTGCTACTGGCTCAGTACTTCTGAAGGAAGGCTCTGTACATATCACCAAAAGGGTCTGGATTTTATCTATGATACTTTCATGAAGGATGCTTGGGAAGAGAAGGGATACAAAAACTGGGGAAGAAGTGTTTGGCAGAAACCTCACTGGTCTCATCAGGAAGGCATCCAAGTGGAGGGAAAGAGGCAAAAGCCCAGAACCAAATATGCAGCCAAGGATTGGGGCCAGGAAAACAACACAGAGAAGTAGGACACGATGAAGGGATTCAGAGGTTTGGAGGAACTACAAAAGAGATGGTGGTAAATATGCTACTGAAAACCTCAATGTTTCTGTACTAAAGCATAGCATATGGGAAATAAACTGGGAGAGCAAGAGATCTGACCTCAGGAAGTCAAATATGCAGTGATAGACATCACTGAAACATGATGAGTGTTACTCCTGAGTGGCACACAGCAAGTTATTCAAAAGGAACAGACCCAATAGAAATGGCACGGGCCAAATATATATATGTATGTTCTTCCCAGAAATTCAGGAATCAGCATGGAAAGAACAAGTAATACTGCTGTAGATCCACCTGGTTAGACAGAAGACAGAGATCTTTCTACGTTAGATGACAGCTCTTTCAAAGAGCCATGCAATACAGGTAGTCCTCACAACCATTCCTTCAGTGATAATTCAAAATTACATGCCGTGGGGCTGGGGCAGCTGCAGCTGGGGCTTTGTGCTGCAGGGCTGGGGCAGCTGGGGTTTGGCACTGCACCGTGGGGCTGGGACAGCTGCAGCGGGGATGGCTGGGACTTTGCATCATAGTGCAGGGGTGGCTGGCCGCAGTGGGAGACTTAAGGAGGCATTCAGCAGCTATGGCAGAGCTGGGGCTGAAGTAGGCCCATGGGCAGCAGGGGCAGGCTGAGACCGCTGAAAGCCCCAGGGCTCTACTTCAGCCCCAGCACTGCTGGCACCACCACTGTGCTGTGTCACTGTGCAGGATGGCCAAAAGGGCAGAGATGTGGGGGGAGATGGGTGGGAGGAGTTGAGGAGGAGCAGTCCCTTACCTTGGAAGAACTGAGGCTCGGAGCTGGGAGGGATCAAGCTGGGAATGGCTTGGATCAGAGTCCTCAGTTAATGACCCACAATTGACAACAGCAATGGGGACTGCCAAGACTGCCGTTGCTAAGCAATGTGGTCACGTGACATCATGCTTTACGACCACATTGCTTAGCGATGGAAATTCTGGTCACAATTACCATTGTAAACAGACCAGCATTAATACATGCAGAATTTTATAAAATGCTGAAGATAAAAAGGGACATGTAAGAAATTGAAGGAGGAAACATAAAGGAGAATAGAAGGTAGTTGCACTCTCTCAGGAAAGCTAAAGCTTAACAAAAAGCTAAAGCTTGTGATAGATTACAGAATTACAGCCAGTTGCGTCTAGTGGTTAAGGCACCAGGCTAGAAAGCAGGAGACTGTGAGTTCTAGTCCCGCCTTAGGCGTGACTTTGGGCCAGTCACTCTTTCAGCCCAACTCACCTCACAGGGTTGTTGTTGTTGTGGGAAAATAGGAGGAGGAAGGAGTATTAGGTATGTTTGTCACCTTGAATTATTTATAAAAATAATAAAGGCAGGATTAAAAAATCTAAAAAAGCCAAAAAGGTTTCTTTAGGTATGTTAGAAATAAAAGGAAGCTGAAAAGAATGTATGCAAATGGTGAACTGTTAATGGGTGATTATGGAAAGGCATCTGTCTTCTCTCCGAAAAGAAATGGAGCCCTAGCTAATCATCATTATACTATTGGGGAAGGAGGGAACTGCAGCTTAGGATAGACAAAAAGAGTTAAGAGAAAATTTAACTAATTTAATTGAATGTATTGCTCCAAGACCTGATGGATTACATCCAGGATACTGAAGGAAGTAATGGATGTGAATGCAGAACCAGCTCTCAATAATCTTTGAGAACTCCTGGAGGATTAGGGAGGGTCCAAAAGATTAGAGGAAAGCAAATGTCATTCCTATCCCCAAAAGGGGAAGGAGGAAGACCTGGGAAACTTCAGACCTGGCAGCTTGACATCTATACGGGGTAGGTGGTCTTTGACTAGATTATCAAGCAGCACATTTCTAAGCACTTGGGTAGGCAAGCTACAGTTATTGGGAGCCAATATGGAATTGTCACAAACCAACTGTGCTAGAATAATCTTAACTGCCTCTTTGATACAATTACTTGCTTAGTAGAGCACGGGAATGCCATACGTACAGTACACCTGGACTGCATTACCAATATGTTTTAGCATTCAAGGAAGAAAACTCAGTCAAAAATGGCTGATACAAATGAGAGGTATTTTATGATGTCTGTTACAACTTCTCACTCTATTTTCCATTTTCATAGAGATCTGACAAAAAGGGGAAATAATCATCTCCATAACATCTCTAATCCTACATCTGCTATGAATTTAGAACAAGTATTATTTGTCTTACCTTAATAACAAGCAAATCAATAACTCTGGGGTCTGTGACATGAGCATTTCTCATGAACATCTCTCGCACCTTATCACGCCCCTGTTTCACTGTGATGTCCAGCTGGTATATATGCACTAGACCAGAAGTGAATTAATGATCAACAATAAAAAACAATCAATCAATGACAATACATTGTATCTTAAACTTTATCACCACTTCTGATAAAACAAAAGTACACTGGTTGTTTTACTGAAATTTATGGGACATATGTAAAAAAAAAAATTAATAGAAAAAGATCTTTTAAGCTGCAGGAAAATCAGAAGCCTACATCAAGTACAAGATTATTCTGATTTTACCATGTATAAGTGGTACTCCAAGCTATCAGTGCACTGAAACTAGTGATTTTCCAAAAGGAAAATTATTTCCCAACGCTAACAACCCCCCATCCCAATATTAAATACTATACTAGATAACTTGTGGAAATGCATTCTACAGGTGTTTAAAAAAAAACACTTGTTATATATATATACAGCAGTTACTTTCATTTAATAAACAGAAAGAAAAAATAAGTAGTATTTGAGGTAACACAATACAATACAAAATCTTATTTAGACTATGAGGCAGGATTTTTTTATATTTGAGATTCTCAAGTAAAGTATCTTGAGGATCAGTTTGATCAAAACTTGAAACTACATTTACAATGAAAGAAAAAGTGGGGTTTTTTTTAAATAAAAGGTACAAAAATATCAGTCATATATCTGAAACCTTTGCTGCCTTCTAAATCCACATATTAATTCTTAAAGTTTTTCTTTCCACTCTGTGGCTATTTATTAAACTATCTATAACAGCAACTATTTTGTATGTGTTGTTTCTGCAAATAAATGTCCTGTACAACATGCTAATATGCAATTAATATTTACACATTTATTTCTGGTTCATGATACAGTTCCAATTGGTTTCAAGCTACTGAATACATTGAGTATGTGAATTCAACAGTGACAATGAATACTGTATAAAGATGAATGAATATGAGTGAACCCTAGGATTCAAAGAAAATGGAACAAGAATATAGAAAAACAGAACATTAATCAAAGAACAGTTTGAATTACAGTATACGCATGCGTTGATAGTCATCTATCCGGGATGGTGTAGTGAATCCTGCAGAGTGCAGGGGGTTGGACTAGATGACCTCTGAGATGACTTCCAACTCTATGAACCTAATCCCAATTAACTATCTCCTACTTATTTATGCGTCTAGTCATCCAGGCATCTTAGAGTGCCCATTACATTTAAGGCACTCCCGTGAAAATGGGAAAGTGCCCCTTTGTCATCTTCAGACCGGAGAAGCCACGAAGGAAAGATATGAGGAAACCCCGGTCCGCGATGCTCCCTTCCAAGCCAGCCAAGCTAAACGTCTCCTGTCCCTACGACCTTCACGCGGAGATCGCGAACTTAATCACGGCCCCTCACCAGTATTTGGGATTTCTCGGTACCAAGTTCTGTATAATTCTCTCACGTGCCGTTTGGCTTCAGCCAAATCCCGACTGAAGATGGGTTTTACTACAGCTCCGGCAGCCGCACCTACCACCTTCCCTGCCCCGGCGGCCGCCATATTTCTTATCCAGCTAAACAAACCCCGCCCCCATCGTTTTCCTCACAGAGTAGGAGGGTGTTAATTAACTATGTTTCTATTGGCTAAAAGCTATCACAGTCTCCTAAAGTTGGCTAACGATTGGCTAATTGTTAGTTTTAGGAGTGGAAGAGAGGACTTCCCCCTTACGATTGCTGACCAACAGCGTTGAGAGAGTCCTTGGGGTTCTCTGAACTTGATTCTTTTCTTGCAAACGAATCATTACCCGGCTAGGTAACATCTTCAGTGCACATTCGCCTCTATTAGCGTTGAGAGAATTTAAGCTCAATACTGCACAGGTAGCTCCGTCTTGGCTCTGCTAATACCTAAACCGGAAGTTGAGTAACCCAAGATGCAGGAGTATAAACACGGTTGACTTGCGCCACGCTGATCTTATGGTTCTGCAAAACAAAGCTTATGTGGGGTGGAAGCACTGTGGTATGCACAAAGAGATATGAGGGATTTATTGACATCTCCAATTATGGCTTAACCGTCTCAGTATGGTAACCGAGTAAACTCAGAAACCTTGAAGTGTGTTTTAAACATTTGCTTAGTAGCCCGAGCAAACCCCAAAAAACCCCAAAGGCAAACTACTAGGACTATGATCATTATGAAAAATATATAGATGAAGGGCTTCAAACTTTGTACATGGGACCTCTTTATTATTCATCAAAGCAGACTGATTTTTTCCAGCACTCACACGTACTGGGGAAAAAAGATGCCACAGCTTTAGGCACTCAAACTATGATATATGATTCTTTAGTTGAGATATGATAATCATTATTTAGTTAAATGAGAAATATATTCACATATTTCTTTATAGACTGCAAAACCGTTGAAAGATGGTGGTATCAAATTTAAGACAGTAAATTTACATCAACCCCAACTCACTAGCTGCTTTGGCTAGTGAGAGAGGCAATGGCAAATGTGTGGAGTGGAAGGAGACTGGCTCAGAGAGCTGGAGTGAAGGCCAGTGCAATGGAGAGCAAAGAAGTGAGAGAGGCATTGGTGTAGATTAGAGCTGAGGAGAAGATGGAGCAGAGTCCGGAGGGCGCTTGGCCTGCCAGTGTTTTTTAGATCAAATTCTTTGGGTGAGAGCTGGAGAATTGTGAAGATTTCCCCTCTATATTGTGAGAACAGGAGAGAGGGCAGTGTTACCACCCTTCCTACTGTAGTGCATGCTGTGGATGTGCAGTTAGTGAGTTAGATACCTGGAAGGTCTTTGAAGGATTTGTATATTTTTTAGGGAGAAGGGACATGGAAAGGTTTATGACTATAAGAAGGTTCTGCAATGGAGTGAATGTGATGTGTGACTGTAGGCTGAAGAGTATTGTCCTCTGTGTGGTAAGCATGGAACCAGGCTAGGTCTGCAGAAGTATCCTACACATGGCAGCCAAAGTGATTGCCAGGGCCAGGCCTTGAAGAGATGGGAAGAAAAGGGGTCAGTGCAAGATGTTGGCGGGGGGTAAGTGTAAAAATGGTGGGGAGGGTACATTGGGATTGTGGTGGCCAAAGGAAAGTATGGCAAGGGGCACTGGGCACGCTGTTGCTTCTAAGCTAGTTCCTTCTACTCTGGTCCATATGGTTGAATTTTCCAGCACCTTATGTCAGCCTTGTGAGATAGACCAGACAGGAAGCCCAACCAGATTTTACATTAACAGAATCTTACAAGTCTGAAAGTACACTCCTCCACCTGTCCCCTTTACAGCCCAAGAAACTAGGGAGGATCCCTTCTGAGCCGCTAGCCCCACACACATTTCTGCTGTGGGCTACTTTTTCCTTTATCTGACTGTTCCTCTGGCTGAGTCTCTTCACCCTGTCTTCCAAGGTCATCTTGGCCTCTGGGCTGCTGCTGGTAAATACCAGGTTTGTACCTAATGACATCGCACCTACCCATGTGTCTTTGCTGGACATTGCTGGCAATTTTCCACTTTCGCGTGTGGTGGCAAAAGCTCAATGAATAAGCCAAAGCAAGGTCCAAACTTGTTTCTGTATTAGGCTAGTAAGTTACAGTGAATACTGAGCTCCCAGCCAGCAAAATTCAAAGAGCTAAGAGCACAAAGGGTAGTCAGTGCAGTTCTTATATAGGTGTACAAAGAACTGGAGAGGAGTATGAACCTTGTCAGAAAATTAGTTTACAGCTAGATGAGAATGCAGATGAGGTTGCCCAAGGAACAGGTTGTCCCTGTGTCCGAAACAGCAACATTCTGTACTACCAGGGCACTTAGCTTATCAGAAGCACAGATGCCATGCTAATTGCCATGTATTGCTATTTTAACAGTTTGACCCTCATCCTACCTCAAGCAAGGGAAACTGTAAAGATATTATTACATCCTTGAAGAGGTTACAGTGTGGATATGTCTCTCTGCTTGGTCTTAAAATACAGGCAAAAGAGGATAGGAGGTGGACTCCAAAATACATGAAAAAGGTTTATTAGTAGCCAACTCTGTTTCAGATGAACTCTGAAAGACACTGACAGGTTTTCTGTTTATGCTGAATAAATCAGATCATTAGTCATAGATCAGTGCTCATGACAGAGGATTCCATCCAAAATAAATTGAGCCATCAATAAACATTTTGTTTTGTTTCATTTGTGTTGCTTTTAGATCATTTTAGTCTGGGCTGTCTGTGTGGTTTTATGTTTTATTTCTTTTTATGTTTTTTGGGGGGTGGGTTGTATACCGCCAAGAGTCCATTGGAGTTGGGCAGCTATAATAAATGTAAATAAATAAAATAAATATCTCCTCTGTTTCTATGTTTTGTCTGACAATTGTTTGAAGTTGTTACAGTTATGATATTGCCTTTCATATTCCTAACTTATCAAATGCTGCCCAAAAAAGTAGGATTACAGAATTCTGAGAAGCAGCATGGAAAGATACATAATCGGGCAATCCTATGCTTTTATGTAAACAAAAGAAGACCTTCCTTTTATCTTCTCAAATATGCAATATTGAAAATTGCATCTTAGTCATGATCAACCTGAGATCTGTGGAAAAAGATGAACACATGAATGAAGCCATACAAGTTTTACCCAGATAATTTCCTAGATTCCAATGAACAGCTAGGATAGTATGTCAAACAAGCAGCTTTCCTGTTTTTCTCACCAGATACATATGAAAAGGAGAAACATGGAAAATAATAGCTCCAAATTATTTCCATAGTTTCTTAAACATAAAAATCTACTTGAAGTATTGCTGTAATCAGTATCCATTACCCATCTTTTGAAGTGAAGGCTCTTATTTATGATAAGCCATATTACAATCAAATGGATGGGATGAATCAAAAGGAACTTGGCTAGAAGGGTATAATGGCTGGTCAAAAACTAGAAGACCATGAAAACTCAATTAGAGCAATGGTCCATCTAACCCTGCACCTATCTAACCCAGAGTGGCTGGCCAGATATCTTCAGCCTAAAATAAGATATACAAGCTTCATACTTCCTATAATATTTATTAGGTCCATAGGCATTTGGAAGGGGAGGGAAGGAAGAGGGGGAGAATGATGAAATGTAGGTGTGATACAAACTCTGCCCCCAGCATATGATGTTGCAATGCTAATGCAAAAGGGTGGCACTTTCATTGGTGACATCATCATGGACATTTTGTCATTTTGGCGCCATCATAGTTAGGAAAGACACCTATGATTAGGGTTCTGCAGTGTTTTGGAAAATGTGATTTGGAGTGTGCATGTCAGTCAATAAACATTTATTAAATATGTAATAAAAGTTTAATATTAATAAATTTATTTTTTTAAAAAAGAGAAATAAGAAAGATGTACAAACATTGTGAGATGAGATAAAATATTTTCAGATAACAAGGATTCAACTCTACATATTAGAATATCTTACATCAATTTAAAACTTTAAATCAATATTAAAATTATTATGTAATAACTAATGAGAGTAGCCAGTTTAATGTAAATTACAAATTATAAACCAAGATAAAATATTGCAATAATTTCTGTGTAAAATGAAAAGTCTATCCTTAATTAATAATCATAATGAACTTAACATTTTAAAACTTTGCATGTTAGGGGAAACCCAAACTTCAGATGCAATACAAGTCCATTATAAAATTGTAGTCCAGAAATGGTTTTATTGAATTAAATTTTGTATCTGATATATTTTTCAGGTTTGAAGTTAAATTTGACATTGAATCATACTCCCACAACTTAATTGCCATTCTTTTATAGAAGAGATTATATGTAATTTCCAGTGAGAAACAGAATGTCCTAGCACCATTGTAATGGTATGTGGGAAAGACCTTGAGACACTGGGCAAAGAGACGCTGCCAAGGGAATGGTCAGATAAAAGACAGCATAACCTGCAACTGGATAGTGGCTGGGGCAAGAGGCTCAGAAGAGATCCTCTGTAGTTTCTCAGGCTGTAAAGTAGACAGAGGGGGGAGAATTGTATTTTCATAATTGCAAGGTTCTGTCAATGTAGCTTTACAATAAAATAGAATTAGCTTACCTGGTTGTGATTCCTATCTGGTTTACTTGGCGAGGCTGACATCAATCTATTTTAGCAATTACTAGTGGAAATCGGTGAAACACATTCTATCAATTTTTTCTACATGTAATGTTAACTGTAAGTTTGATAGTCTTCCATTGGTATTCCCATTATTGCATGTTGATTGTTCTGTTCAAATTCTCTATCCATTTCATCATACAATCTTTGCCTTGTTCAGTTTCTGAATCATATTTCCATAACAGCTTATAAATAACCCTCAGCAGGTGTTCTGAATTTTGTATAAGCTTTTCCATTTCAGTCAGGTCTCTAAGTGTTCCATCTTGTTTTTCTAGCTTGTTTTGAACATTTTGAAATGTTCAAGATATTGAAGCCAATGAGACCTTCCTGACTTTTCCAAGGAGAGGGTCTTGAAAAATTTAATCTTCATTTTATTAAAGGTTAAATCTTACAAATATAGAAATTATCTCTCTACTGATTTTTTGAGGGGGTACATCTGCCCTCAGGAAAATAAATATTTAATATTGGAGCAAGGGGCAATAACTCTGGACTTGGAACCAGCAATTTTTAAATAGTTGCAGGTAATTTTCTATGAGGGCTTCACTGAGCATTTGGTTGCTGACATGGTCAGTGGTTGGAATCTGGCTGGTTCCTATTGGCTACTGTGGGCTGCCATGGGTACATGTCCTCCCCTTTGATCACTAGGCACTGCCCTGTATAGCTTGAGTGACAGGGGAGATCAGGCTTCCACAGCAGCAACTACTGCATAATTCCTGATCCATGTTTTCAGCAGCACTTATCAGGCTGGCTCCTTATAAACCAGGAGGACATTGGCCCTGTGCTGCCAGAGCTATATATTCTATCACCATCAGGTGCATTACAGGTCTTCCACCACTTCTGCTAACAAGGGGTTTCCCATGGCTATATTTTTTAATTTTGATTATCCCTGAAAACCCACACAAAAGTGCTACAACTATCACCCCAATCAGGCTGCAGTTTCTCTGGGTGCTTATGAAGTATACACACCCTTAGCAATTACTACACATTAGACAGACAATCCACCATTCTATGCACCTGTTTAACTCACTCCGCCCTACTTACCCCATGTTAGGGAGAAAGAGACTGGTGGGGGTTTTTCCAGTGCTTGGTGAGAGGGGAAATAAACTAGTCCACTTGGCCTCTTTAAGTAAGGACAGCACCATCTGCTACCCGTTTTACTGTGGCAGAACGCAGATACATAATGGAGGCAGCACATTTTTTTTGCCGGCTCAAGGTCTGCCAGTCTTTAAGCAGAGCCTGTATATGGTTGATATGGCATTTGGTATGACTGTCATTGTGCCATTGTGGGATATTGTCTTTTAACAACACTCATTTCTCATATCTCATTTCTCATATCTCATCCATAGATATGCTAATGCAAGCTGATTTTAAAAGGCTAGTTTACATTAAGAGTGACATTTATTGGACAGAAGCTATTTGTGATCTGCAATCTGTTCTATTCCTTTTCACAACTCTGGAAAATGCAGTGGGTTGGTATGGGTGCAAAATGTTCCCATTGCCCTAGAAAAATAGCTGAAAGACCTTTGCTTCAAGATAGTCTTTTAAATAATTATTGAAAGGCAGTGGTATCCCTGCTGTAGTTACCTCTCCCTTTTATACAGCTGATTAATGTGAAACTATCTTTTCAACTTGATGCTGTCCAGATGTGTGGGACCTGAATTCCCACTGTTATTGGCCAATGTGTCCCTTGGATGATGTGGAACAAAGGGGAGAAGCAAAGAACCAGAGAAAAAGCAGTATGAACGTATAGGAGATGAAACAGAATAATTTATAGAAAAAAGGAATAAACATTTGATGGCTCATATATATTATTTTATTATTTTTCTATTTTCATTGTTATTACATAAAACATATATTCAAATAAATAAAAATTATGTTGACAAGTGTGGACAGCCATAATATAATAAAACTGTATTGGATATATTGGATATGACTTCCTAAAATCCAGCATTAGCAGCAATTGTACAGACTACTGAGAACAAGACAAGAATGAGTCAGGCAAATGGCACCTGCCATCTACTGATGGATATTAAGTTGACATATTTATGGGCTGAAGCAAATGTCTCCTTTTCAAAGAAATCATCACACCTATTGAAATGTTTAATTACAGGGAATCATGCTTGTGTCAACTTCATTGCTTTCTTTACTCCTTCTCTGCTAGTTCCATTGTAGATTTTCTGAAAATACAGAACAACAAAAAAGTTAGAAAGGAAAAATATCCAATGGAAAAAGATGTAACAAGACAAGGGAAAGCAGGAGGAAAAGATTTAAGAAAGAACAAGAATATAGTATCAAAATACTGAATAAATCAAGAAAAGCCTTAGGGCCTTCATGATCCTGCTCTTATAATTTTAATGTACATTTTGTACAAACATAAGGCTACAAATGTTACTTTCAGAATCATTAAGTTTTCCCCACAGAATTGTTGACAGAGATTGTTTTTTGAGCAATACATATCTGTATATCATTGCCTTGTAAAAGGAGAATGGTCCAAAAGATATTCCATAATGAAAAATATATCTCAAGGCCATAACAATTGGCACAATTCCTTTTTAACACATAGTTTTGCGGTGGGGGAGAGGGGCAGGGAGGAAAAAGCCTCAAAGAAGTCTTGAAAACCAGGGAAAAGAAACTAGAAATTCTGGCCCATTCATACTTGTGGCATGGCCTCATATAATTTGCATAATTACCCTGCTCTCTGGAAGCTTAGCCTTCCTAAAAGTATCTCAGTCTACCTACCCCAATTTTTCTTATTACGCAGTAAGGTCATGTTTGTACAGAAGTATAATTTATTACACAGGGTTTACTTTCAAATTTGCAATTTTATACTGCCATTGTAGCAAATCCCTATCCATATTTACTTGGTGCTAAGTTCTAAGGAATTGTAGGATCCTTACTCCACTCATAAATGCATATACTATTGCTGTGGTTTTTCAACATTCTGGAAAATCTCACCAAGTTAAGTAATTCTACAACCAGCTTACCTTCAAGAGAAGGAAAATGCAAAACTCTTTTATGATCAATTTGCTCCTAAGCATCTTGCCACGTTCTTCAGTTATTCAGCATTCTCAAAACTTCTCAAAATCAAATTGACTGCTGAATATAAAATTAACCTGTCTCTCTCCAGAAGATGCCATATGTTGCTTGCAGACCCACATAATCTTATTCATTGTCCAAAACATCCTTTGTGGCCCAGAGATAGGAAAAGATTGGTGTATATAGCTATACCAAAAAAAGGACAAGCGAGGCCATAAATTAAATATGAGCCAGCAATGTGATGCAGCTGCTAAAAAGGCAATGCCATTTTGATACAGAAGCATAGCACTCTAAATCATGGGAAGCAGTTATTCTGGTCTGTCAGACCCCGCTTGGATTGTGGGGGCACCACAGTTTGAAAAGGGCAATAACAAATTGCAGCAAGTTCAGAGGGGGGGGGTACCAAGATAGTAAGGGATCTGGAATCCAAGCCCTATGAAGAACAGAGCAGTGGTCCCCAACCTTTTTGGCACCAGGGACGAGTTTTGTGGAAGACAATTTTTCCATGGACCGGGGGGGGGGGTAATGGTTTCAGGATGATTCAAGCATATTACATTTATTGTGCACTTTATTTCTTTATTTTATTATTATTATCTCTATTATTATTATTATTATTATTATTATTATTATTATTATTTCTATTATTATTTCGGTGAGAGGAAATGCTGGCGGCGCTTTGCGCAGGGATAGGAATCGGTTGCTGGTCCTGCCTAGACACAAACATCAGAAAGACGCGATGCAGCGGAAGATCCGACTCCCCTGTGACTACCAGCTGGGCTCAACCCTAGGAAGGAGGCAATGGCAAACCACTTCTGAAAAAAACTTGCCAGAAAACCACAGGGACTTGTCCAGGCAGTCTCCGAAGAATCGGACATGATTTAATGGATTAAAAAAAAAAAAGCTTGTGGGCTTACCAAAACTGTGACTGAGACAAGTGCGCAGTGTGGGAAAGAGGCGCGGATGAAAGTGGTAAAATAATGGGCGGGCCATGTGCGGAGTGTTGGATTCTGAGTGCACAACCTGGATCCCTCGCATGTGCAGTTCACAGGAGGTTTCACACTCCTATGAGAATCTAATGCCACCACTGATCTGACAGGAGGCAGAGCTCAGGCGGTAATGCAAGCGATGGAAAGCAGCTGTTTTTGCTCACTTGCCCGCTGCTCACCTCCTGCTGTGCAGCCCAGTTCCTAACAGGCCACGGACCGGGACCGGTTTGTGGCCTGGGGATTGGGGACCCCTGAGTTAGAGGATCTGAGTAAATTTAGCCCATGGATGAGCCAACAGAAAGGATATGATAGCAGTCTTCAAATATCTGAAGTGTTACCACCTAGAAAAGGGTATGAACTTCTCTGATGTTCCATTGGGGAGGACCAGAACCAGTGGATTAAAACTACAGTATATAAAAATAAGTTCAGAAGGAACTTCTTGACTGTACAAACTGTCAATCAGTAGAACAACCTGCCACACAATGTAGTGAGTTCTCCATCACTGGAGGTCTGCAACAGAAGCAAGATAGTCATCTCTCAGAGATCCTTTAGTAGATCCTGCACTGAGCAGTAGTTAGAACTGAGCCATAAATGGAAAGGAAAATGTCAATTAACAGGCAGGTTTTAGAATAGCAGAGGAACACAGATCAGATCGCTAACAGGGAGAGAACAAGAGAATACCAGAAGGAGGGTTATTCTTGCTTTATTGACAGCAGTATAGATTGTGACAGAGTATGAACATATTAAGGCTAATGAATAGGCCAGAACACCTGTTTATTTTTCTGAGGAATCTACAATGAATAAGAAGCAACTGTAACATCTGGATCCGAAGAAATAGTGTGATTCACAATAAGGAAAGGAGACAGACAATGATGCATACTGTCCCCATTTCTTATACTGTGAATATACAGTAAGAAATTCAGGAGGCCAAACACTAACAGTTTGTGATGTTAAGACAATATCACTTTCCTGAAAGTAAAGAAGACTTAGAAGGATTCATTATGAAAGTGAAATGGAAAATAAAAATCTGTTAAGATTAATTATTAAGAAGACAAAGGTAACGTCAACCAGCATGCTTAACGAATTTACAGTGGACAGGATATGAAGATGGCAGATGGTTTGCTCAAGATCAAGAATAAAGATGGTTAGTGTGCTGGAGAAGTAAAAATGAGATTAATCCTAGGGAGGAAGACAAGTTAACAAGATTGTGAAAGTTAAGAATTTAAATGATAGAAAAGATTAGAATAGTTAAAGCTATGATCTTTCTTTGGTAAGGTATAGCTATGTAAGCTCAACATTGAGAAACAGCAAGAGAAAGTAGATAGCTTCACATTTGAAGGCACTGAATACTATGGACTGCAAGAAAAACCAGTTACTCTTGGACTGAATAAAAGCTGATTGTTCCTTTAGGGGTGTGAACAGCTAACAGAAGCTAACACATTTTAATCATGTGACACAAGCTGTTGATGGACTAGAAAAAATGATTATGCTTGGAAAGGCTGAAGGTAGTAGAAGACAATGGATAAAATGGACCAATTGATTGATGATGTACTATCAAGTCAGTGTTGACTCTTAGTGACTACAGAGATAGATTTTTTGGGGGGATAATCTGTCCTGAACCTGGCCCCTCAGATCATCCAACTACCTCTGTAATTCAGTCCATCCACCTTGCTGCTTATTGCTCTCTTCTTGGCATTCCTTCCATTTTTCTCAGCAGTAGGGACTTTAAAAGGAAGCTGGGTCTTTGCAGAATGAGTCCAAAATATTAATAATTTGACTCTGGTCATTTGTGCCTTGGGTGAAAACTCTGAATTGCTTCTTCTATTATCCATTTGTTTGTTTTCTTGGCTATTCTCAAAAGTCTTCTCCAACACCAGTGTTCAAAGGGGTTAATAATCTTTCTACCCTGCTTTTTCAAAGTCCAACTTTCACTTCCATAAAGTATCACTGGGAAAACCATTGCATATATGATTCAGCTCTTTGCGGTATAGCCACATCCCAGAATCTGAAGTGCTGATGTAACTCCATCTTCTAGTACTAAAGTTTTTTGTAAACAGGGAATATCTTCTAAGGTATTTTGAATGTTGACATGTCTAATGTACAGAATTTCAGTAAACTCCTTCCAACTCTGATCTTCTTGGAATCAGTTACTATCTATCCATTGGCATCTTTTAGCATGGCAATTTGAGGTTGGAACTTCCCTCTGAGTTCAGAGATCCTTTGAAAGACATTCCTTATCTTTTCATGGCCTTTTCCATTTTTGATGTCTTTACAGATGTCTCTTCTAACAGCTCTCTGAAATTGTTTCCTGAGATGTTTGTCATTCTTAGCTTTGGCTTCTCTTCTTGACAATTTCTACTGTTGATTGTGACAGTTTGCTTTCTTCTGTTTCTTCTTGTTTAGCAATCTCTTTTCATATCCATCCAGTTTATGATCTGTTCTACAGTCAGTCCCAATACAGTCATATTGCTTTTATAACTGAGCTCTTCCACCTCCTTGTACCAATAATAGTCAATTTGATTCTGTATCTCTATCTGGTAGTGCCCATGTGTATGTATGTCATTTTGGTTGTTTGAAGACTATGTTAGCAATGAAGAAATAATTGGACTAGCAGACACTAAGAAGTCATTTTCCTGCTTCAATCCTGTTTCCTAGGCCATATAGTCCAACTATGTTTTCCTCCTTATGATTTCCAGCTTTGACATTCCAGTCTCCAAACACTAATCAGCACGTCTTGCTTGCATGTTCTGTTGATTTCCAATTGAACTTGATCATAAAATTAATCAACCTCCTCTTTTTCTGCATCAATGGTTGAAGCTTTAACTTGAATAATCATACTGAAGGGTCATCCACAAACTGTAATTAGTCAGTCATTGGCTGCGTATACCAAAAAACTGTCTTTGCTATATCCTTCCTATGAAAGCAACACCATTCCTTCTCTGTTTTTCATGTCCTGAGTAGTAAACAGTGCGATCTTCTGACAGAATCTGTCCAATTCTGATCCATTTCAAGTTTTGGGAGGGCCGCTTAGCCCTTTCTTTTGACATATATTAAATAAATAAGTACATAAATAAAAGATAGGACAGGATAGTTCTTAGGAGAGGAGAATGGGCTCTGTCAATATGGGGACTTCTAGAAAACAGTACTTGTAAATTAAATTAGTATTTAAGGGTGTACAAAACAGCCTTCTCTGAAAGTGGCATCAGCAAAAGTCTTCTCATTAAAAGTATAATTCTATTTTGTAAGTATGGATAGTGGAATTTATACTCATTCTGCTCAGTTTCCTGCCAAAACCACAAATGCACTTCATGAGCTAAATGTTTCTTGAGGAAAAACAGGACTATAGTCTATATTACACAGCAAGAACATTTCCATGAGGGAATTTGTATTTTCCTGATCAAGCAGTTTATGAGAAGCAACAGATCTTGATTCCTTCCAGAATTACCTAGAAAGCTAGAACCTTACAGATATCTATAATTTTCAGAATATAGATAGTCCCCAGTTTAAGAATGAGTTCTGTTCCCAAGGCCTGTCCTTAAATTGAATTTGTATGTAAAGCCAGAACAGTATTATTGTATAATACTGTATAAGTAGTATTATGTAATTAACTTGAATCATTGTGTATTTAACTCAAATCAATGTGTATTTAATTTAAATTTTGCTACAATAGGCTCCATTCTTACCTATGGGTCATCCTTAAACTGGGCATTCTTAACCCGGGGACTACCTGTACACTTATTTTCTCTAGTCCCTGGAAAGGTAGTTTTTATCCTAAGTTAGATAAAGAGTTAGAAAGTAATCTTAAGGAAGAAGTTTATATCAGGGCAGGAAACAAACCACCTTATTAATGTTTCAAAGGATCAGTGGGGGTTGCTAAGGGGTGCTGCTTGGAACTGGCTCTTACTCCTAGTGGGTCAAATAATTTTTCAACACTTTTTTGAGCTCTTAACAAAGAGCTTCCCAGTCAATTACAAAGTCCTCCCCTCCAACAGAACTCGTGCAGCACCCAAAATTACTGCGAGAAGCCCATTTTCAAAGGACAGCAGCATTTATATTTTAAGTAAGGGAGACTGAGAAAAGGAATTTCTGTCAATGGGAAAGAGGGGGTGGGGTGGGAGGCATTATCAAGCCTTGGTGTCTTCTTCTGAAATAGGCATGCAAGCCTTTTGGTTCTCTCCAAAAGGAGTACAAAGAGAGGTTTTTCACTTTCTTTCCTTTGGGAAAAATGTGAGGGGAACTCTCTTTTCATGTAATCATAAAATAATTCTAGATGCATTTTCATTCTAGATGAGCATTACAAATATAGGCTTTTATCTATTCTTGAACCTTACTGTGTGTTGTTTTCACCCACCCCTTGCTGTTTTTTATTTTAATTTAAAAAGTAATCTCAATGCACTTTTTAAAAGAAGTTGATTGAAAGTGTTCAACACTTTCTTGAGCTGGCCTTTAGATCCCCTTTCATAAACATTAAGTAACACTGGCATGCTTCAACAGGTGGCAGTGGTTAGCTGACTTTAGCTAATCTCAGAAGCTAATCCAAGTCAGATCTGGTAATAGAACTTGGATGAAGAACTGCTTGGGAATCCCAGGACTTTAGCTAGCTTTTTCAACAGGGAAGTTGAAAACAACACTGTAGAAGAAGAGTAAACCACTTCCATAATACTGCCAAGAAAACTGTATAAATGCAGTCATCACTCTCTACATTTTACACTGATATAATCAAGAAGTGTCTTCTCTAACCTTTATCGTCTTCATGTTAATAAATTAATAAGCACAAGATTATCTGTTTCAAGCCCAGCAGAATTTTTTTTTATTGGCAGTGACTACCAATAAAAGTACCATTAGGACAGTAGCTATCTAGTTCAGAACTAGGTCAGAAAGCATTCTACTTTGTCTTTTCTGGTGGCAGCATTCACTCATTTCCCCTTCTTCTGCTTTCTTAAAAATATTTTGCTAACAAAGAATAAGTTTCATATTTACTATTTAAATATCATATTTTACCTTTCCCTGCTTTTATTCTGTACAAGTACAAGCCTAGGGCTTCTGGACCAAAATGTTGCTTACTTTATCTAATCGACCCTGTGACTAGGGTTAATAGGACAAACTTACTTTTTTTCCTCTTTCTATAGCAGCTTGCTTGTGGCAAGAGGGTCTGCACAAGAGAAGATGACATATAAAATGAGATATAATTCAGTATAGATAAGAACAGCGGGGAAACAATGGTTGGGTAGTCCACTCATGTCGATTTCCATTTGGTCCTGGTTATTTTGCCCCCTCAGCCACCCCTAATTGAATGGCAGGACTGCTAACTCTGCAGGTAGACCTGATGACAATGTCACAGGTAACCTTAAGCACAGGGCAATAAACAAAAATGGCTAATAGATGAACTTGGAATGAAAATGGGAAAAGAGATGTAGCTTGCAACAAAATACTTAAGAAAATATCATCTATTCTTGTTGACAATATTCCACGAGTATCTGTTAATGGCTTTGTGTCAACCTGGAAGGAGGTCTTCCGTTTGAGTCCTGCAGGGCTTTTTTTCTAGACCCTGTGTTGATCAATCTTTTAACAATTTTATTACACTTAGAAATCACACCAACAGAAAATCAAAAACTATACAATAAAATGGGACAGCAGCATCAAAAAGACAGTGACACCCTAGAGGCTGGCAGTACAGAACAATCTTTACCACCCTTTGAAAGCAAAGTGAGCAGGCAATCTTGCTTCCCTTACAAGAGTTCCATCATTAGGGTGTTACTACTGAAAATAACTCGTGTACTCTTACCAAACCTTTTTAATAGTATACATATGGTAGAGCTTCTTCTCTCTATATGATTTAATGTGGAAAAAGGCATTGTTTCAGATTTCCTAATTTCAAATTGTTTAGGGTTTGTCAGACAAAACTAGGAACTTGATTTGTGCTCAGAAACAAACAGGAAAACAGTGAAATTGTTTTTAATTCCAGAGCAATGTGATCTTCAAAGTGTACTCCTGCTGTTCTATTTTATATTAGCTTTGATCTTTCAAGGCAGCAACCCACATTTGTCTTACTGAAAATTAGAGGTAAGGATCATGCATCCTTCTATCATGTACTCATCAAGCTCCATCTGGTGTGTACTGGGTGCCATATTTTAAGGGTATTAAACAGGGTATATCCAGAGATAGGCAACCAGAATGGAAGCCAAGTCCTCTTGGGATGTTGAAAGCTGGACAGAGTTTTCAGCTTGGAGAAAGGACTAAGCAGATATAAACTATTAAAATATCAGAGGAATGAGAAAACGAGGATGGAGCTTTTGCTGTTGGTTCAGAGGATAGTACTGGAACCAATAGCAAGAAATTTCTGCATTGATGATGTTGATTTAATCAGATGGTACTGTACACTAACATTAGTTTATATGGTGAACAAATGCCAGTTCCCTGTCAAGTTTACAATCTAAATGTTGATGTTGCCTCTTGAAGATAATTCTTTTGAATATTTTTTCCATACTTTCAAAATTTCAGAGTGAGCATTTAACTGATAGCTGATTCAATGTTTCTTCCAAATTTGTATATTCTGTTCCATAATCAGTAGAGCTCTTACCTAGTTATTCAGATTCTAAACAAAAACAAAACAAAATAAAATAACACACACCCCCAAACATTTGGGACTGTTCCTTTTTAAGTATGCTTTGCCTAAACATTTTGGCACCAAACCTATAAATGTGACTGGGAAATGACATTCTTGTACTGAAGCCTGAAATATATATATGTATATTGTGAACTTCCACTGGAATTTTATTATTAAATATAATAAATTTAAATATAATATGTATATAAATAGGCTTTGGTATTTAAGACCAACATATGGGATAAAAATAGGAATAAAATCCTTTCTTTTGCTGAATTTTAAATTTTACTTCAAACATTTTAAAATACAAATGTTTTTAAAATCATCTTTTTAAGAAAAATACATTAATTTTTTTTCTGCTGCAGGGAGACAGATGTCTGCAACTTTGTATTTTGGAGTCAAAATTGTTACATATTAAACTTTATTAACTTGCTACTTGTTGCAAAACATGTTATTCTTTCAAAGTCTCCAGTGCCTCTGGTTTGTCAAATTTTGTTTTTCATGAATATATTTTGTATTAGAAATTGGTCCAAAACCCATTCATTTGCAGTGACTTCACTAGGATCCTAATGTAATAAAATCCTTCAATTCTAAATTGCATGTTGACTTAGCTAGTGCCTCTTGTCTTTTCATACAGTCTTTTTCTTATTGCCCTTAGTGAAACTTTGGCAAAATGCAGTTACTTGCAACTAAAAGGTAGAGTATATGTCAAGGAAGTAAAGGAAGAACATGATAAAGATCTGCATGGATAAGAGCAGAGGTACAAGATACCCATTATTTGGCTCCTGAAAGCCTCAGGTAAATCCCCCACGTATCTCCAGGTTTTTTTAAAAAAAAAACCTGTAAACATTAATTGCAATTTAAAAATGGGAACTATTAAATATACGCTTGGAGAAAAACTGTATTAATTATATCTAATTTTCATTAAATGAGCTGAAATTAAATTCAGTTTTGTTTTGCTCCCATGCACTACTTTATTAAGTATGGGGTCCTAGGGTGCCACTCAAAAGCCAAGTGTGATGCTTGGCCTACTTTCTGTAGAAAAAAAGAAAAGAATAACATTTTCAGAAACATGTAACAGAATCTGGGGCATCAAATAGCTTTTAAAAACAAGAAAAAAGGTAAATTACTTGTGGGGACATTTCACGCAGAGATCACAACATATGCAAAGGGTTAACATTTCTCTCTCAGCTATGCCTGCCTCTTGTAATCACATAGCCCTGGAACACTGACAACAGTTATCAGTGGAAACTTTTAAAAAAAGTTGTGCATAGGAGGCTTATGCATTTATATTTTGCAATGTCTCCCATAGCTCAAGGCAATGTCCGTAGCTTCTCCTCACTAATCCCGTGAGGTAGATTAGATGGGGAGATAAGGACAGCCCTAAGTCATCTAATGAGATTCATGACTGAACAGGGATCGGAACACTGATCTTCCCAACCTTAGTTCAATACTCTAATTGATATGCCATACTGGCTTGCACTTTAGTCACGACTAAGAAAAGGACACTTGGAAATGGGACAGGAATGTTCTATGGGCCAAAAGTTTCCCCACCTCTACTTTAGATAAAAGAAGTCAGAAATTTGTTGGTATCAATGTAAAGAGTCTCTCTCTAATCCATTCCAGAAAGTCATGGGGGAAGACTCATTTTAAATCTGGACAGTAAAATTAGTAGTATAAATTATAAAGAGCAACCGTGGAAAAATGGCTTGTTCACAAAGAAGTGAAATACATTAAATTCCACAGATAAAAATTAGGTTAAAATGAAGTTTATTAGGTTTTTTGTGGGTTTTTCCTTTTGTTTTAGTTTTTTTTTTTTAATATATATATATAAAACTGTTTGTGAAACAGCTATTTTATTCCCATGGCAGAGTGATCCTTGAAAGATGCACTAACCCCTTCTTAAGGCCTTAACAAGAGAAAAAGTTTTGTTTTCTAAAACTCAAATGTTTAAAATTACACAATGTACAAACAAAAAAATAACCATGTGGTGTAGGCTGCTAAATTGACATTCCCCCTTCCTCCTTTTGGGAAACAAAAGAGAAGGGCTAACTGGATTTTCCTGGACAGCTTAACACACACTGATTATATCAACATTCAAACATCTGTTGAATGCCCCTTTCCAGTAGGCAAGCCTCATCTAGACGGCCTTCAAAAAAGGCAGCAATTCCTTGGAATGATTTGGGAATATTTGTCAGTGGCCAATAATGGCCCCAATCTCCCACGTTTTGGTACAAAGTTATGTATATAACGTTAAAGTATCTGAATATGAAGCAAGTAGAAGACACTCTTTATTTCACAAGCCACATGACATAGTAGTCTTCTGATGCTTCTCAGGCTTCCTTTCTTAATAAAAATAAATAGTGTTTTTTCTTTTTCTTTTTTAAGGAAAAAAATGCTGTTCACACATACACAAATACAAGCATCCAGCAACCATTCATCCCCACTCTCATCCCTGCAGACAACTTTGCCAGCAACAAAAAACTTGTATTCTTTAAAACCTGAATCAACTGTTGTGGAAAATGGAGCAGAGAGACAAGTTTGATTAAGAAAACTCATTAACTCCAACACTCCTTCTGAAATGAAAAGTGATTACATTGTAAAGGCCTTTTCTGAATTTTAGTTAATACATGTTTATGAGCAACTTCAAACCTATGTGGGTCCTAAAAATGGAATTTAATGCATAAAAAGGGATAGCGCACCTTTCATTTAAAACAAGTCTATCAAGACTAAAAATAGAACTTTTATATATATATATATATATATATATATTTATCTATATATATATTTTATCCCTCCCTCTTTAATTCTCCCACTTTCTCTTCTTTTCCCTCCCCTACCCATAGTCATTATGAAGAGTGTGTCCATGAAAACAGCTGGTTCAGACTCCTTGATCATATTCTGTGATGTTGTCAGTCAAATGTGATGAAAGAATTGATGGAGGAAGTGCTGGCATTGGTAGGCTTGTCAAAAGAGGGACATGACTGCACAGTGGGAAACAATCAATCTAATCTTGAATGTCCATCGCTTTTATCTTAACAGCCTAACCTGTAAGAGAGAAAAATACAGTATTACTAAAATTTACAGGTGCTAATATATCCCATTAATGACAACATTTCTTCCTTCAGCTTAAATGCCACTGCATTTCTGAAGACTCCAAGTGGCTTACAAGTAACATTGTAAAAATAAAAATCACCTATTAGGAGACAGACAGACAGACAGACAGATATTGTTACTGAAATAAGAGATGGAGATTGAACAAATAAAAACTGTATGATACATAAAAATTCAAAGAAGTAACCACAGTACAACAATGAGAAGAGTGATGGGAAAAAATCAATAACATCCACTCTAAACTATAATTTCACAGAAAATTAGTACAAAATGTTTTATCAATGATATGTAACTCCATGAGTAATTTATACGACAGACAAATCGTATAACAGTAAATGTTGGAAACACTACAATAAAGAAAGAACATTCTATCACATGGTCCAAAAAACCTCAGAAGTACTGGAAAAAAATACATCAACCTATTCAGAAAATTCTATAAATAAAATCTGAAATGAAACCACAAATATTTTTATTAAGTATAATTTCAGAAAACATAGATGAAAAATATCACAATTTGTTAAGATACATGTTGGTAGATGCAAGAATAACTTTGACAACAGAAAAAAGAAAGTTTGCCAATGATACAAGTTTGAGAGACTAAAATTGAAGAATATGCAGCAATGGCAAAATTGACAGTGTACAGTTAGTCCTTGCTTAATGACCATTTGTTTAGTGACCATTCAAAGTTATGACAACGCTGAAAAAAGCTACTTACAACCAGTCCTCACACTTACAATCGTCACAATGCCCCTGTGGTCACATGATTGCAATCTGGGTGCTTGGCAACCAGCTCACACTTACAATGACTGCAGTGTCCTGGAGTCACACGATTGCCATTTGTGACCTTCCCAGCCAGGTTCCAGCAAGCAAAATCAATGGGGAACCACATGATTCACTTAACAACTGTGTGATCCGCTTAATGACCACGATTCACTTAATGACCATGTGATTCGCTTAATGACCACAGCAAAAAGTCATAAAACCGGGCACGGTCACATGATGCCTCGCTTAACAACCACCTCACTTAATGATGAGGTCCCTATTGTGGTGGTTAAGCAAGGACTACTTGTATAATCTCAATAGAAGTTTAACTAAATTTAAGCAGGAACGGCTCTCATATACTACACATTATACAGAAAGACACATTCAGACATTTGGAATATGGTTTCTAGGAAAACAATCATGAGATTAAGTAAAAGTAATAGATGAAATGACTTAAACAGATAATAGCAATAATTTTCAATTATTCAACATTTAGTATAAAGTACAAATATTTAGACTATGGTCAGGGGTTAGGGAAATAAATGGGAGCAGAGAACAAGTCATTAAAGTTTTTCCATATTTTTTAACTCATGTTTTTTAACTCATGTTTTATTACTGGTTTTTCCTTTTCCACATCGTTTTTTGTTTCTTCCTTCTAGTGTTTCTTTAAAAATTGTTATAAAAGAGTAAAATTGAATTTAAAAAAATAGCATAACAACAATGCCCTGCTATGTCATCATTTAGGGAAAAAATCTTCAAACGTCCCCAAGTGTTTTTCTGAAGACCCATGTTTTATATGGCTCCTCAAAATGCAATAAGGAAGGGAACCATCTCCTTTCATCCTTCTACATTTCATAAGGAATTAGCAAAAAATTAAAAATCAACTGAGGTAGTATAATTAGACTTAAGATTCAATTATTGAATCCTGAGTGTGTTGGTTCATTATGCATACCTCCTAGTTGGTTGGAGGTGGGTTAATTTGAAAGGTAGTCTTTAGATTTGAGATCCCAGCTTGCATAGAGTAACATGAGCATATTTGGGGAAAACCTGGGCTTTGGCTCAGCTTACTGCATACTGTCCAAAGTATGCCAAAACTGATAGGTAACATCCTTACCATTACTGTGGAACTCTGCATGTGGCATGGCTACAACAAAGACTGGTAACCTAGTTTCCCCTGTCTTTATCTTACAAAAAAATTGTTATGTGAAAACCTTGTTGGACAGTAGAAGCCAATATTCATAGGCCCTTTTTGTGATGATTGTGAGAGTTGGATATGGCAAAGAGTATGAATTAATGAAGGAAAAACAGATAAACTGTGTTGCAAACTAAGAGAAAGGAGAAGGGTATAATAAATCTAAATGAAGGTGACTTGTTCCTATGGAATGGAATTGATTAATATAAACCTCAAGTGAAGGTAGAGGTTTCACTCAGAAAACATATGTTAGGAAGTCTGAATTAGTATCATCTAAATTACTGTGGAAGTAGGAATGCACAGGCTTCTTTAATTACAAATTATGCTCTAGTAAATGGTGATAATCAAAGAACCAGGGATGAGTTTTTGGTGAAAAAAACCTGTTCAACATTCTGAATGAAGTGATCAGGGGAAAATATTATTCTATTAGGTGACATGAATGGATGAGTGGAATCAAGAAGAGACTACAGAAAACACACGATATAAGCACAACCATATTTATGCATATGGCAAATGAATGTTTACCTGAATATGATTGATTTATGATGAAAGACTGAAAGAATTAGTGAAGGATACAAGGATGGTAAGAAGTTCTGGATATGGCACAGAGCTTTATTTCATATTGTCAGGAATGTAACTTGTGAAGTAGAACTTGGGGAAAAAAAAGTGAAAGAAACTACAATGAAAATAGAGTGTAGAAAGTACAAGACCTGCTTGAAAAATTGTTAGAATTAATCTCCCAACAGAATGAATGGAAAACAGGTACAAGGCAAGGCAGTGTGGAAACTGTTTGGAACAGAGCAAGAATGATTATTTGACTGGTATCCCATCTTTCCTCCAGGAGCATAAGGTGGCATGCGTGGAACTCCCTCCTCCAACTTTTCCTCACAACAACCCTGTGAAGTAGGTTGGGGTAAAAGAGGTGACTAACTATATGACAGAGTCACAGAAGTCTGTAAAATTACTCTAAAGGGAAACATAGAAAATATGTTGTGGAATTATGTAGATGAGAAAATGAACAGAATGACTGCAAAAATGAAGACAAAGTGATACTGTATAAAGAACAGAGAGCAAAAGACAGCTGTAAAAATGTAGTCAAAGGAAAGATTAACATTAAAAGAAGCAGTGGTTCTGATGGAAATAAAAAATTAGAGGTGGGCAAAAAGGAATAAAAGTATTCTCTGGCAGTAATATGCTCTTATTTTTCTCTTATATACAGAAAAAAGTAAGAGGACAAAAACTACACAAGAATTCATTTGCTAAATGTGGCTGGGAAGAGCTTGGCAGAGCTGTGATTGAAAGTAAGAGAAGCAACAATGAGCAAAATCCAGGAAGTTCAGTGTGACTTCAAGTTTGTGCATATCAGATTTTTGTCTTTTAGCAGGTAATTGAGAAATATACACATATGAGAAAGAACATTTACTGTAAGGATGTTAATTAAAGAGTAAGTTAGTGATTAGTTTGAATTATGAAATGTTTGTGCAAATATTGTGAAGGTTGATTACTGAATATAGTAAGAGGAACATGATGGAAGTAAAGCATGTATGAGAATAAATGGAATGTTTAGTAAATGGTTCAACGCTGAGTCAAGGATTTGTGATACCCCTTAGTGTATATAATAGTTAAATATATTTATGGATAAATATAATTAGAGAGCTGTTGCTGAGGTCAGAGGTATGTTGGCTGGGGATAGGAATGTGTGTGTACATTTGTATGTAAATAATCCAGTGCAGTTGGCTGAGAATGCAAATGTTAGATGTTATCAAAGTGCAGGAAAAAAGTGAGAAGTAGTGAGCAAAAGAAATTAAAGGTATGAGAAAAACAAAGAAAACATAGATAAAACTGATTTATATCAACTTGATTCACTATACTTCTTTATAACTCTATTCCTTCAAGTCATCCTGACTTTCACCAAATCAATATATTAATTCATATAGTGCTTTGTGTTCTTCTCACCTCTCTTCTTTTGAGGACTTCATCAAATCAATCCAATCACAATTCTCTTGGTCTTCTCCTTCCTTTCAGTCCTTTTACTCTTCCTGCATATATTTGTTTTGCAGTTCAATAATCATTCTTTCTCTCTGACCAAATCAACTCATCATACTTTTATGCTTATTCATTCAATACCCATTCTCGACTCTCTCAGTAATTTCCAGACCTTTTACCTATCAGAAACTCACTCCCAGAGCAAATATATTTCTCCAATATGAAAAGGCTGAGAGTTGAAGCCAAGCAGAGTTGTAACAATTTCAAAAAAATAATAGAAGAAAGTGACTGCATTCATAGTTAGTTATGGATTTCTCTATTTTTCTCTGGAAATAATCCAGAATATAAAAACATAAGTACAGTAACCAAGACTATTAAAGTACAAGAGAAGTGACATATACAACATTTTTTACTTTTCTCTTTCCCCATTCTTGAACTCAATTCAGAGCAGTAGCCCCATTCATACCTCATTTTCATTCCTGAAAATATTCTATTGCATCAGGACTCCATCCCTACCAGTCCTTAAGTAGTGCTTTTATATGGCACATACACAGCTAAATACATACATACTCACTCAACTAAATACAAATCAGCACAGGTAGTCCTCGCTTAATAACCATTCAATTTAGCGACTGTTTGAAGTTATGGTGGTGAACAAATGGTAGTTATGACTGGTCCTCCAAGTTCTGGCTGTCAGGTAATCAAAATTTGGGCGCTTGGCAGACCACCCACACTTACGATCGCAGGGGTGTTTCAATTCCCCCCACTTGCCTATCTCCACCTCCATCTCTCCCCTTTTGGCCTCCCTGCACTCTGCTGCATACCTTTGCTGCCCCCCCGCCGCTGCTGCCCCAGCTGACCTTTGCCGTCTTCTTCTTCCTGCTGCTGGCCTGGGATCCAGGTGCTGGGTGAGGGTGCAGCCCTGTGATGCATGCAGCAAGTGCGGCAGGGCAGCAGAGCCTCGTCTGCTGAAGGGAGCTTGCCAGGACCAGCTGGGAAGGAGGCAGGATGGTAAGGTGTGGCGCTCTGTTGCCAAGCGAGGTAGGAGAGGTGACAGTGGCTCCCAGGCATAGGTGGAGACTGTGCGGGAGGTGCTGTTCAGGATGGTGGCAGAACTGGAGGACGTGGAGGGACAAGGGCTTCCTGGAGATGCAGTGCGCGCTTTGCAGCTCGCGTTGGAAGTGCTCCTGGAGACCTGGCCTGCAGGCTTCAGCGAGGGGTAGAGGTAAGCCCAGTGCTGACAGAATCTACCCACAGGCCTTCTGCTCGTTCTTGGCCCAGCCTTCCTCCTGCAAAGTGTCATAAAGGGCCAGCAGCTTTCAACACGTTGAAGCCCACAGACTGGTTCTCCAAAGGCACTTCTGGCACACACTTTGCAGATCACGTTGGAAGTGCTCCTGGAGAATCAGTCTATGAGGCTTCAACGAATGGTGGAGGTGAGCCCAGGGCCAACAGAACCTATGCCCAGGCCCTCTGCTTGGTCTTGCCCTAGCCTTCCTCCTGCAAAGCCTTGCGAAGAGCCAGCAGCTTCCAACGTGAGGGGTGGCAGGGGTAGCTGGCAGAGTGCAGGGCAGCCAAAAGGGCAGAGATGTGGGGGTGGGGGGAGATAGGCAGGTGGAAGGAGCTGAAGTGGAGGGTGAGCGTGGCAGGGCAGGAAAAGTGTGAGGTCCTGGCTTAATGATGGCATGGTCCTGGCCTAACAACCACAACTGGGACTGTTGGAACTACTGTCACTAAGTGGTGGGGTGATGTGATGTTTTGCCTAATTACCACTTCACTTAGCAATGAAAATTCCAGTCCCAATTAGGGTCATTAAGCGAGGACTACCTGTAGTATTTCTAGCCTTCACTTTATATGTTCAAATTCCAGTCTCTCAAGTCTGTTTGCTGTTTAGGGTTTATTTCATTTTAACTTTTTGTGTTATCATTTATTATTGATTTCATATATTTTACCTGTCCAGTTCTACAGCCTTGAATTGTACTGTTCCAATTGATCTGTATAAATACTAAATGCCCTCCATCTATTGGGCCCATCAAAACTGACATGCCTTCCTCCCTAAAAAAGATCCCATGAACAAGATACAGTACCTTCTGCATATAAGACTAAGCCACAATACATGGGTTCACAATCATATGAAGTCCAGAACAAATATATCACATTACAGCTAAGTATTATGCATGTGAACTAGACTATATTATTGTCTATAATTCACCACAATAATATTATACATAAAATAAACAGTTTTCATATCAAAGCTCAGAAAAACTATATAACAACCAAAGTGCCCCCCTTTAGAGGAGCTGGACTTTAGGAATAAATCACACAATTAGTTAATGCCTGTTTAATTCGATCCTGTGTAAACTGGTATCTTCCAGATATTTTGATTGCAATGTCTATAGTTCCCTAATCAGCCACACTGCACATCTTAAAGACACCAGGCTTAGGGAAGTTGTTCCAAGTTTTCTTGCAAACTAACCTAGAAGTATGATGTTCTCCAATTTAACCTTAAACATCAGCTAAAGCAATCTTCCCCACATAGCATCCTCACAAAGTATTGGCTCTCAATATTCTGCTGAGAGAGCTGAATGGGAGTTGAAAATCAGAAACTTATCTGGATAACCTGGAGGGTATCAGGTTAGAATAAAATGTTCACTACTTTTTTAATACATTTATTAGCTAATAGTATTGCATGTCTAGGAAACTGCTGTATTTTAGAATTAATTCTTCTGCGTGCTAAACTGGAATCAATTTACTTTGGGGATGCTTTAAGACACAAGATATGAACATAGAATCACAACCAGAAAATATTCAAACACAAAGAACTGGAAACATAATATCCCCACCTATTAATTTTTTTTCAGTTGTGCACACAGCATTTTTTTAGCAGTTTAGCAGTTTCCTGTATTGTTTGAACTGAAGAAGAAAAAAAAAACCCGTAAGAGCTTTTTGGAAACCAGGAATTTAATCCAGGATTGGAGGAGGGGAGAAACAATAAATATGTGTACAAATATCATTATTGGACTTGGACCATTATATCTAAACAAGTTGCAAAAATTACCTCTCTGCTGCTGCCAAAAAGCAATAAATGTCTACAATGTAAGGTTTTAACAACATTTCAGAGATTTCAATTACCACAAATTCAAAAGAATGAAAAATACCAATTTGCACTAGGAAGCACTCCAAAATAAAGATAACCACCTAAAGTATGCATCATGAATCAAAACCCATTTCTTGTACTAGCTTTCCAATTTAGCTGTACGTGGAAAAAACCCTAATTCTGGTATAAAACAACAGTTCCCCCCAAAGCATCTGATTAATTATTCCCATGCTGAGAGGCTTGAACAGATGGAATTCAGTTTTCGTTTCCCAAAACTGTCTCTCCCATATAGTCTCATTCATACAAAGGCAGAACTGGTGAAAATTAGGCTGCACCTTTGTAATTCCAAGATTCTCAGGAGGGTAAATTTAGTTTTTAGATAATTCTAATTTGATAATCAGACTAATACATCTAAGAGTGCTATCGTTAACTGGACAAAGCAACAGTCTCTTCAAATCCCCACATTTTGTAAAGTGCTCAGAAAGAGGAGTAGGCGAGCTTGCCTACAAACATGTAAGTAGAAGATTCAGATGATCTCTTCCCAACAATCCTTTTTGCAATGCAATGAACATGTGCTGAGTACAAGGAGTAATAAATAAATACAGGTAGACCCCAGTTTAAGAACGAGTTCCATTCCCAAGGTCTGTCCTTAAGTTGAATTTGTATGTAAGCCAGAACAGTATTCTTATATAATACTATATAAGTAGTATTGTGTAATTAACATGAACCATTGTGTATTTAACTCAAATCAGTGGATATTTAACTCGGATTTTGCTACAATAGGCTCTGTTCTAAACTATGGGTTGTCCGTAAACTGGGCATTCTTAACCTGGGGACTACCTGTACTTAACCTAAGCTGATTATTTTGATTTTATTTGGAAGTGTGTGTTAGTGTGTGTGTGAGAGACTACTGCCTTCCCTTGTTTTCCTTATTTTCATAATTAACTCCTTTTTATAATTAGAGATTTGGCTTTATCCATTTTAGAAGGAAATATTTAATTAAAACCTTCACATGCAACACGGCAAGGTCACATAGTTACCCTTGTGTTTCAGGACTGATGCATACTTTGTTAAGTTTTGTATTTCTGGACTTTGGGCAGGAAGAGACAAAACACCTTCCTTTTTAGTTTTCCTACAGTTGGCTAAGGGAAGAAGTCATGGGTAAAAGGTCGAAGAACTTCCCAGCTGGATAGACTATGATGTGTCAGTAGGCTTAGCCTGGCAGGTGGCAGTCTACTATAATGATTGGTTACTGAAGAACTCCTGAAAGAAGGGGCCTGCCAAGAAGATTTTAAATTATCTCCTGTGATGGTATGGTACCAACTGGGAAACAGCTACATTTTTACTATTGTATGGACACAAAAGAGTAAGAAGTCAGTACTAAACTATGTCATGAAAGCTATAAAGGTAGACTGTGAATGCATCCATACATCCTTCACTCTATCCATAAAAAACTGCGGCTTCTGGGTTTTACTAAGCTAAATCAAATATCATTGTGGAGGATGATTGCATGCCTTTTCCCCCACAGTCTTTTCAGGTTATCAACAGTTACCTGAATTACCTTTCTATAATTCAAATACTGTTGCACTGCATGAGCTACCTTGCTGATACTGCTTTGTTTTTTGTCAATTAAAAAAGGAGCTGATCTGATAAGTTTTCTCAAATCTACAGTTTATTCTTCAAACAGTTGTACGATGAACAATTGTGTTACTAGACAAAATAAACAAGGCAATAGTTCAGGATACTGCAGCAAAGTCCTTCACTTCACTTTTTTCCTTAACTAATAAGCATGACTATTAGTACTGAAATAATTGGAAAAGACCAGCAGGCTAAAGAAAGAAACTCTGTGTACAGTTAAAATAAGTGTCTATTTCTCCCTTAAACTGGAGAGAAAGTAGGAGGGGAAACTCAGTGTCTTTCCCTCCACTCACCTGTGCTTGCCTTTATTTTCATTCCCACGAACACACTTCCCCCCTCACCCCCGCTCCGACTGCTCTGTGCTGAAGCTGCCTTTCACCATCTTGTTCTGCAAGGGGGGAAGAGAGCAAGGGAGGAGGGGCTGTTGTCCAATATACCAAGGATAAGATGAAAGAGAAAAAGAAAAAGAATATACAGAGAGTGAAAGAGATGAAGCAGCATCAGTACCACTATCAGTTTTAGAAACAAATACAGATTTTTCAGGCAAGATTTCTACGTGACAGCAGGTATTTTTGCGAATCAAGAAATATTTATTTTTATTTAGCTAGTATTTTTACTTTGCTGAATGCTGGATTTTCATACTATAAAACCATGAAATTAGAATAAATTATTACATTAAGGATTAAAATTAAGAATAAAATTGAAATAAAAATACACATTTTAGCAATTATGTTGAATTGACTGCATAGTCACAAATCTTCAACACTGAAGTTTAATGCACTGTCACAAACCAAACACTGAAGCTCCATTTTTCATGATTTCCTCCTGAATATTCTGAAAGGACTTTTTGCTTGCCTCAAAAACAAAATATTTAATTTTGCTATTTAATTCAGGCATATAAAATCTGAACTAGTTTCATTTTGTGGACAAATTCATTTATGACATAAATGTTAACAACACACCTTTAAACAATAATCTTCTCCCTCTCAGTTAGTTTTTAATTGTATCTCATTTAATTCTAAAACAGCAAGCCTTTTCTGCATTAGGACACTCTTGTAAAGAGCACAAACACCTTAGCGCTCTACCGGAACAAAATGGGCTCCATGAGCAAAACCAGAAAAAGCAAATACAGTGGTACCTCGGGTCACAAACGCTTCTGTTCACGACCAATTCGGGTCATGAACAGCACCGTTCGCAAAATTTTGCTTCCGTTCACGAACTCCGCATTGGGTGATGAACAGGATCCGCGGCCATTTTCCCTGCTGTGACACGTGGTCATGGCTTCCTGTAGGGAGGGGGACTCTCCCTCCAAACAATAACCGCCTCCCCACCCGCCTTCCTGTCCTCCACGCCTCAAGCAAGGTTAGTGTTCTCTCTCTTCATACTGTACTGTACTGTACTTTGTGTCATATTTTTGTGGTTTTAAAAAAAATACATATGGTTCAAAACGGATTAACCGTATTTACATTGAACCTTATGGGAAAATTTGATTCGGGTTGCGACCAAAATCGGTTGGCGACCAAATTCGTAGGGGTCAGAATGGATTAACCATATTTACATTGAACCTTATGGGAAAATTTGATTCAGGTCGTGACCAAAATCAGTTGGCGACCAAATTCGTAGGGGTCAGAATGGATTAACCATATTTACATTGAACCTTATGGGAAAATTTGATTCGGGTCGCGACCAATTCGGGTCGTGACCAGAGCCGCGGAACAAATTAAGTTCGTGACCCGAGGTACCACTGTATTGATATTGGGCAAAACCCCCCAGTAACCTAGAGACAATATCTTATTTTTTCAAACAAATTGTAGTGAAGACTAACTGAAAGTGAATGCAAATCTCAAAATCTGATCAGATCTTTAGTGTAAAAAAAAAATGACACTAAGTTTACAAGCTATTAGGAGATGAGACTTTGAATATACTGTATAATACAACAAAATAGTACAAAATAAGAAAATGCATTCTCCTTACCACAAATAATTTATATATGGACTTCAGTAATTTTTCTTTATGCTAAAGATTTGATTTTTAGAGCACAGAGTATAATTTTTGGAACTACTCAGTGAAACTGTATATACTTGCAAATGGAAAGGATCTTTTTTTTTCAACACCAACATCAAAACGGATCAAACTAAATGATAATTTCTTACCAAAAATTGCAAGGAAACCTCTACTTCATAGTATGTTATAGTATCTTCTAATTTACCCTGAAATATTCTAAATGTTGCTTCAAAAATTTAATCCTTATTGGAAAATTATCAATTCTGTGCAAAAAAAGTAGTTTGATTTGATAAGGATCAATTTTATATAATATAAACCAAATGGTTTTGAAATTATGCATATAAGCTCTCAACTTGGCCAATTAAGTTTCTTCTCTCAGAGTATTATAGACTTCATTCACAGTGACAGAAAGCTGGTCATCAACAAATCTATTTTCTAAGATAAGGAAAAGAAGTCCCAAGTATATATATTATACTACAAAACATTATTATACAAGCTCAAAGTTTTGTTCAAAGGACAAAAAGAAAATAAAGTAAGGTAATTCCATTAAAAAAGGTACATTTTCAACTTCTCTTATTGTTCAATGAATACCGTACATGCAGAAGGAAACATAAGTAACATTATGGAAGTATATCTTTTTAGCAAGCATTATGAGGCAAAACTGTTTTAAAATAATTCTGAATCCAACAAAGGGCAATGCCAAGTTAATTATAATTTAGTTACCTTGTGCTTGGGGCACCTCACTGAGAAATTATCTTCATTTAGTAAACAATCTAGAAGAGAAGATAACAACAGAATATCAAGAGTATTTCTAAGATCAAATGGAACCAAACAATTTCACAACCTGCATGAAGAAATCTTAAACGAATACTTGACAATAGTACTGAATGTGCTTCTTCACCTATATAATACACATGATCACATTATAGTAAAAAGTAACATCTAAAGGGGAAATGTGCATCTCTAAAACCATGATAAGCATATATTAAAGCTAACAGAAACTCTTGGGAATGTGCTAACTGAATAGAATGGTTCATACACAATTCTAAACCACATGTGATTTTACTTTTGGCTTGGCATAGTACATGAATCAATCCATTATAACTTTGCTTTAATGTGCAAACCAAGTCACTATAGCTTATTCAAACTTAAAAAATATTGGCTAAGCATTACATGTGAACTCAGCCAGTATTTCAAAGAACACCTCTCCCCTTTAAATATACTTTGTTAGGCCAAACAGAGCTTTGCAAACAGATTTTTTTTCTCAGTGCTGTGACAGAGGGTTTTTAAATAGCCAGATTCCAAGCTCAACCACGCAGCAATAAAAAAACATCCTAGGCATCCTTTTCTCAAAACACACGTACAATTCAAGCTTTAGAGATTTGTGTATAAATTTTTTTCCAACTGTTCTCTGGGCTGAGGTGAATCTAATGCTAATAGCCTTCTGGAAACCATTAATGGATGCAGTCCTCACAAATCCTTACAACCGCCAGGCAATTTTCATGGTGATAAAAAAGCATGTGATATATCACATATAATTATGTGATTTAATTATACCTTACTGCTGTTGAAATCTTTTGGAAAAGTTATACAGTCAGCATGAACCTGGCAAAGAAAAAAAATTGTAACCTCTCTGATCCTGGCTCAGCTTTGCTTCAATATTATAAAATATTATACGTTATATATTTGCTTTGAGCTGTATAAAGAAAGCTTGCAAAAGAAAAAAATGCAGTTTATTAAGATAAAGTTCCTTTCAGTTGGTAGCTAATTTCAAAACACAAGAGATACTAAATGATTCTACAGTTTACAGTATGATACCGTACACATAAAGATAGCTTTCACTAAACTGGAATCTTCAAAAACACAAATTAAATTTTTTTTCTCTAGAATATTATTACTTGTTTAAAAACTGATTTTTAAAGTACCTTCAAGCATGAACTGTTATAAAACAAATCTGATCAGCCCAACAGTCTTTCTAGTCCAAACATCATCTTGAAGAAGCCTGATCTGTTGGAATATTTTCCCTTTAACAATCTAAACAACTCTTTTTTCAGTAATTATTCAGCAACTATCCTTTTTCTAAAACTATCATGGCTTTCCAATTAGCAGCAATTAGTTGCTTGGATTAAAGGCTAACTCACCTTTTAATAAATGAGTAATGAATAAATAGTAGTCTATTAGTAGAAAAAGTTTAAATTAATGATGAATCAAGGTTAAAAAAATCTACACTGCTAATATGAAATGTTTAAAAATATTTATTTCCAAAGATAGCAGTTCCCAATTTTTTACAAAGCAAAGATATTTGAATTGAAAATGTCAGTTTATGTGATGGAATGGAATTATGAAGACCGGACTCAGGGAGGGAAACATGCTCTTTCGTCTCCTGAGGGGCGAGGAAGAGATAAGAGGATGAGACTGGCACCTCCCTGAGGAATTCACTCTGTTTTGACTGGCTGACTATGGGAACTGAGTTTCAGTCTGGGAACATTCTTGCTAGAGGTTGTAGCTAATAAACATTGCTGAACTGAATCTGCATGGTCTCCTGGAGTTCCTTGGGCTAGGCCTGACAGTTTAGGACAATAGCAGAAAAAACAATTACTGCTAAACACCATTCCTTCTACACCAGCTTTCCAAACAAAATTTCTAAAATAATGACATGCTTTAATTTTTCCTCACTGTAACTATCAATATTCCAAACACAAATATCCCACTGAATCTTCTCTGTAAATGAAATAATTTGGGTATCATTAATTCCAGGCATCAGTGTGCTGGTTATGATATGGAAAAATTAGGACTGGTGAGTTCCAGGTTTAAGTCAACTTCAGCCATGGAAACAGTGATCTTGGGCCAGCTTCTATCTCTCAGTCCAATCTACCTCAGAAGGTTGTTGTTATGGGAATAAAATTGGAGGGAAAGATATAGGAAAAGCAGTATATAAATCTAATAAATATATTGTTACTGCAGATAGCAATTTGCAACAAATTTCATCAACTACTTTCAGATGTTCCAATCATATTTACCAGTTGGTAAGAATCCAAAGATGCAATATATAGTTTGGGGATACAGTTTCATCTCTGGTAGGTCAAATGCCTTATGATTAAGATACGAATACTAATGCAAAAATATAATTCAGCTTGCTTTCTCATATAAGGAAAGGAGAAGGCACATAAGACTCTCAAAGGCCTGCCTTTAAACGTATCTGAAAGAAGCCCTGTTCATATATAAAATACTGCCGTTTTCGCTGCTGCATTTTAAGTGATACCTTAAAATAAACTCTTTTTCGTAGATGTTTGTAATTTCTTATATAACAGCACCATGTTCTTAATTCTTGTCCTTGTAAGTCATTCTGTGTCACTTTAGCAGAAAACAACTTTTAGTCTCTCTCTCTCTCTTGAAAATATTCTGGTATCAATAATTTCATTTCTCTTACCTGCATCAATGGCACATGGATAATGATACCGAAAGGAGCAGCCTTTGTTGTAGCAGCCTAAGGTGGCTCCTGGTTCCTGGCAATGAGAACATTTCTGCAAAAAAATAAAATTAAAAAAAAATTGGAAATACAGACACTAGCTTATATAAAAATCTTTTTTTTTATAGCCATCAGGTAAAATTTCATCTGTTCAATCACTAAGTGCATCACATTTCTTTCTTTAAAAAATGAAAGGTAATTATTCATTTCTATTTCCTGGTGGATCCATCTTTGGATGCGGTGGGTGGTAACAAGAATCTTGTCAATTATGGTGTCCCATCATTACTTTTCCCCAGGGATACTCACCTAGTATATGGACTGTTATAATGTAGCATTTTGAATTTTGTAAATCAATATTGTATGGTTTTCATTAAACTCAAGTTCAAAAAATATAATTATTACTAAATAATTGTCACAAAAAACTGTAACAATGCAGATATTTGAATTATATTCTTCTATTATTGTTCAAAGAATGCCCTCTGATGTCCATCACAATTCCACAATGAGAAGCTTCACAATATCATAGGGGCCTTCACAGCATGGAAACTGCTTTGTGGTCTTGGATAATCTGTAGAGAGGACTGCAACACTCCTGGTCCTCCTTGTTCTCTTAGCAGCTTTCAATACCATTGACCATGGTATCCTTCTGGACCATCTCCAAGGGACTGGAGTGAGGGGCACTGTCTTGCAATGGTTCTCTTTCTTTCTGAAGGGATAGTTCCAGTTGGTAGGGGGTGGAAGAGATCTGCCTAGAGACCTCTGCTCTGGGGAGTGCCTCAGGGCTCTCTTCTCTACTTCTTTTTAACATCTACATTAAGCAGTTGGGGGAGGTTATCTGTTGGCAAGGGATCATGTACAGTGGGGCAAAAAAATATTTAGTCAGCCACCAATTGTGCAAGTTCTCCCACTTAAAAAGATGAGAGAGGCCTGTAATTTTCATCATAGGTATACCTCAACTATGAGAGACAAAATGGGGGAAAAAATCCAGAAAATCACATTGTCTGATTTTTAAAGAATTTATTTGCAAATCATGGTGGAAAATAAGTATTTGGTCACTTACAAACAAGCAAGATGTCTGGCTCTCACAGACCTGTAACTACTTCTTTAAGAGGCTCCTCTGTCCTCCACTCGTTACCTGTAGTAATGGCACCTGTTTGACCTTGTTATCAATATAAAAGACACCTGTCCACAACCTCAAACAGTCACACTCCAAACTCCACTATGGCCAAGACCAAAGAGCTGTTGAAGGACACCAGAAACAAAATTGTAGACCTGCACCAGGCTGGGAAGACTGAATCTGCAATAGGCAAGCAGCTTGGTGTGAAGAAATCAACTGTGGGAGCAATAATTAGAAAATGGAAGACATACAAGACCACTGATAATCTCCCTCGATCTGTGGCTCCATGCAAGATCTCACCCTGTGGGGTCAAAATGATCACAAGAACGGTGAGCAAAAATCCCAGAACCACATGGGGGGACCTAGTGAATGACCTGCAGAGAGCTGGGACCAAAGGAACAAAGGCTACCATCAGTAACACACTACGCCGCCAGGGACTCAAATCCTGCAGTGCCAGACGTGTCCCCTGCTTAAGCCAGTACATGTCCAGGCCCCTCTGAAGTTTGCTAGAGAGCATTTGGATGATCCAGAAGAGGATTGGAGAATGTCATATGGTCAGATGAAACCAAAGTAGAACGTTTTGGTCTAAACTCAACTTGTTGTGTTTGGAGGAGAGAGAATACTGAGTTGCATCCAAAGAACACCATACCTACTGTGAAGCATGGGGGTGGAAACATCATGCTTTGGGGCTGTTTTTCTGCAAAGGGACCAGGACGACTGATCCGTGTAAAGGAAAGAATGAATGGGGCCATGTATTGTGAGATTTTGAGTGAACACCTCCTTCCATCAGCAAGGGCATTGAAGATGAAACGTGGCTGGTTCTTTCAGCATGACAATGATCCCAAACACACCGCCCGGGCAACGAAGGAGTGGCTTCGTAAGAAGCATTTCAAGGTCCTGGAGTGGCCTAGCCAGTCTCCAGATCTCAACCCCATGGAAAACCTTTGGAGGGAGTTGAAAGTCCGTGTTGCCCAGCGACAGCCCCAAAACATCACTGCTCTAGAGGAGATCTGCATGGAGGAATGGGCCAAAATACCAGCAACAGTGTGTGAAAACCTTGTGAAGACTTACAGAAAACGTTTGACCTCTGTCATTGCCAACAAAGGATATATAACAAAGTATTGAGATGAACTTTTGATATTGACCAAATACTTATTTTCCACCATGATTTGCAAATAAATTCTTTAAAAATCAGACAATGTGATTTTCTGGATTTTTCCCCCCATTTTGTTTCTCATAGTTGAGGTATACCTATGATGAAAATTACAGGCCTCTCTCATCTTTTTAAGTGGGAGAACTTGCACAATTGGTGGCTGACTAAATACTTTTTTGCCCCACTGTATCATCAATATACTAATGATACCCAGCTATGCATCTCACTCTCAGGCCAAACAGGTAGTGCTGTGGAAGTGCTGACGCAGTGCCTGGAGGTTGTCAGGGTCTGGATGGGGAGGAACAGACACCCTCCAAGATGGAGTAGCTTTGGGTTTGTGAACCTAATGATTCCAAGGAAATGCTGTCTTTGTCTCTGAACAGGGTTGTACTCCCCTGTTCAGAGATGATTCACAGGGATATGGGTCTAATACTGAGGTGGCCAAAATCACAGCTCTAAGAACTGTCCATTTCCTTGGGACTAACAGGAGTAAGATCAAGCTTCAGTCAACTCTGCAGGACCTGCATGAAGCCTGGAGTCCAGCTTGGAGCAAATCTGAGCAACTTTATCCACTAATTGCATAGCATATTCCTCACAGCAGCCCTGTGAATAAGTCTCCAGCTCCACCTTCCCCAGGTCACTCAAAACAGGGCCACTGGCCAGTTTTCTGTGGACACAATAAGAGCAGGAAAGTAATAATGCTTGTTACCCTTACTACTACTGAGGTAGGCCTTAACAGCACCTGTAGCTCATGTTTGATTGCTTCACCTGTCATTCCCCAGTATGTTCTAAGCACCTCCTCCCCCACTTTATCTGTAAATCAAAGGGAACACCAAAATCTGCGGGAGGGGAGAGACTGTATAGGCATGATTTGATTTAAGGCCCTGGTTACCCTCTCATTCCAAGCAGTGACTAAGGCTTCAGTGAGCCCATGCATCAAATATTCAGGAACAACCTCAAGCTCCCTCTGGAAGCCTGTCAGGTCCAACAGGTGCCTGGGGTTGATCAATCAAATAGGTCACATCTCTCTGTGGCAGGCAGCAACCCCAGAATGCTCCAAGTGATTAGAAAGTGATCTGACCATGACAGGAGTAACAGTAATAGAGTAAAAGTCCAGACCATGCTACTACTGCCCAGCAGGATCCAGATCCAAAGTGTGTCCACTGTAATGCACTAGGTCAATGACCTGGATCATGTCTATGGCTGTCATGGTGGCCATGAACTCCCAGGCTGCCTCCAACTCTGCACCTAGAGAAGACAAGTTGAAGTCCCCCAAGATTATAATCCTGGGGAACTCCACTGTCAGTTTAGCCACAAAGTCAAGAAGCTCAGCCAGGGAGGCTGGCACAGTAGCAATAGTCCCACCTCATGCCCTAATCACGTCCAGTTTGGACTACCGTAACACATTCTACATTGGGCTGTCATTGAAGAGCAACTGGAACTTCAGCTGGTACAGAATACGGGGATCTAGGCAGAGGTGGGTATATCCTGATATGCTCAGGTGACACCCCCTCACCCCCTGCTTCAGAACTTGAATTAACCGCCAGTTAGCTTTTGGGTATGATTCAAGGTTGTCACCTTAAGGTTTATATGGCTCTGAACGTGGTTATCTGAGTGCCCACCTTTTCCTGTATTAATTTGCCAAATAGGGTCAATTTCCTCTAGTCATCATCTCTGTGAGATTGTCACTTGACAGGGTCTCAGAAGCAGGCATTTTTAGTTGTGGCTCCCTCTTTTTGAAACTCCCTCCTGCAGAGATTTGGTCAGTTTCATCCCTTTTTGACTTTAGAAAGCTGTTACATCTTACACAGGAGGAGGGTGTATTATGACTGAAAGTGGGGTTCCTGAGCACATGATTTTAATATTTCCTGTTTTTTTTAATTTATACACACACAAACGTGTGTGTGTCTGTCTGTCTAAGTTTTTGTGGATGTTATTTTATTTTATGTTGAGACTTTTAACCACCCAGAGCCTTGAGGAATGAATAGCATATATCAAATAAATACTATTGTGAATCAACATTTAAGAGGGAAAGAGCTGTGCTCTGTTACGCAAGCACAGAAAGACTGATGTATCAAAGTGGGGAAGAAGGAGGAAAGCTCATACCAATAATCATACACACCTATGCCTCAGGATCAGAAGGTTGTATTATACATATTATTTTTTAAAAAAATACTGGAAAGGTAGCATACATTGAGAAAGCCTTATTCTCTCATACTGGAGTCGGAGAAAAGAAACCAGGTGAGGCACCCCCTGGAATAGAGGTGACAACAGCAGGAATTATCAAGTCACCAACCTAAGGAACATAGTGGGGCAAAGGAGCGAAGTCTTTGATGACTTCTGGGAAAGAAGTTTTGAGACATCCAGCCTTCCATCCTATGAGCATTGCCTTGCCACTACAGGATCCAGAATAAAGAAATAAGGTGAAGCAAAGTCTGGATTATATTTATCCTGCTAATCTTCCACAAGAAGTACAATTATGCATTTCAGGCTGTTTTAATGGATAGAAGAAAAGGAAAGCTGGTGCCAATGTCTACTATATCCATGTCTCACACTCTGAAGAAGCCTGGCCCAGAGTTTTGTTTCCATTTTCATTTTTAATAATCAGATTTTGACCGGTTAGTTTACATCACCTTCTTCCAAATACAGGTAGTCCTTGTTTAGCAACTGCCTCATTTAGTGACCATTCATAGTTACGATGGTGATGAAAAAGTAACTTTACGACCAATCCTTGAATTTACGACCTTTGTAGGTCTGTAAAGCAAAGGAAAGCTGAAGTAAGATCATAAGCACAGTCGCGGTTTCACTTAGTGCCACTTTACTTAATGACCGAGTTGCTGGTCCCAACTGTGCTCACTAAACAAGGACTACCTGTACTATCCTTCTTCTCTGCTTATTAGGTTTGGTTCCAGAATGTGAGAGTATCTAATAATCTGTACATGTAACTCTAAAGAAGTTAAATAGACTTCAGTACTTCAAAATATACATGGACAAATCATATTTTTTACTGTGTAGCGAAACATTCAAATGGCTATGATAGAACCTTTTAAAAATAATACACTAATCTTCTATTTAAAATAGTTCATGGAGAAACAGAAATACCATCTTCCACCAGAAGTCTGAAATGGCATAGTCTATAGCATTTCATTTTGCTGCAACTGAAGGCACAAGCACTAACATATTTTATTTTTAACAGACTTTCCCTGGGGCATAATCAAACTGCCTATCCACTGAGCTAACAAGGGAGTAGCTTGTTGTCCTAGGAAGCTCAACATCCAGAACAAAGCTCAACATCCAAGGCAAGTGAAAGGAACTGCAGTAAATTAAGTTTAATGGGAAAATCTGAAGGAAAGCCTAGGACAGGTATAAAACTGAGTCCAGAGGAATCTTTGTAACAAAATTAAGTAATAAAAAACAAGAGAGACTGAGAACATCCTGGGGCAATGTCTGAATCACTTTCCCTGAGTCAACCATTTTCACATCCTTGACTGCAGGTATGAAATCTGATTGTCTGCAGAGATATTCAAGTACAGGCAGTCCCTGAGTTAAGAACGAGATACGTTCCTAAGTCTGCCTTTCACCTGAATTTGTATTAAGTCAGAACTTGTACTTAGGAACAGGTTGCCTACTACTAAAAATGGCGGATGGCATTCTCTTTCCTTGAGCCAACCAACTGCTGAACCCGCACAATGTTTTCATGAACTGCTAAAAACAGGTTGTATATTAAAAAGGTGCAGCTTCAGTGGTTTGTCGGCTCGAGGAAGGAGAATGCTGTCTGCCATTTTTAGTAATAGGCAGTCCGTTGATAAGTAAGAGTGGTCTATAAGCTGGATGTTCTTAACCCAGGGACTGCCTGTACAGGTAGTCCTCGAGTTATGATGGCAGTTGGGAATGGAATTTCCATTGCAAAGCAATGTGGTCGTAAAATGCAATGTCATGTGACTGCATAGCTTAGCGACGGCAATCCTGGTAGTCCCAGTTGCCATTGTTAACCGAATACTACCAGTCGTTAGCCAAGGCCCACCATGATCCAAGTCACTCCCGACTTGGTCCCTCCCAGCTCCAAGCATTGGTAAAGTAAAGACTGCCTCCTCTTCAACTCCCCCACCCACCTATCTCCCCCCATCTCTGGCCTTTTGACTGCCTTGCACTCCGCTGCCCCTGACAACCTTGCCACCCCCAGATGACCTTTGCCTCAGAAGCCTTCCTAAACCTCGTAAGAAGGCCACAATCTGGACAAGGGATAGCCTCAGGAAGAAGGCCTGGCATGGCCAGCAGCTGCGTTACAAAGGGGCCACGCTGGGTGTGCATCATCAGTAGCAGCAGGAAGAAAATGATGAAGGTCATATGGAGGGAGCAAGGCTGGCAGGAGTGGCAAGGTCAACAAGCACAGGGCAGCAGGGCTGGCAGGGCCAGCGAGCGCAGGTGGCAGGGCCAGCGAGCACAGGACAGTAAGGCCAGAGGAACGCAGGGCAACCAAGAAGGCAGAGATGGGGGGGAGATAGGCAGGTGGGGGGAGCTGAAGCACCCCTGCGGTTGTAAGTGCAGGTGGGCTGCTAAGTGCCCGAATTTTGATCATGTGACCGCAGGGGTGCTATAACGGCTGTAACTTTGGGGATGGCCACTGAACAAAGTTGTAACTCAAGGACTACCTGTATGTTTTCTCCAGGCACAGTATGCCAACATCAAGTTTCAGATAAACATGGCAAATAAAATATTAACTATTAAATTTAAAACCTGCTTTTCTGTACCCCCTTCACCAAAGAAAAACATTCAGAAGGATGAGCATTTGTAGAAACAGAGGAGTGGTGACTATCCACTGTATGGCATAGTATTGCATGTATTTGCCTGCTAGTACTATGGACTCCTGTCTCTTAAATCTGCTTTGAGGTTTAGATAGCTGACCTAGAGAAACTAAAAGAGCAGATACTGATGGACAAAGCCATGATAATGTTGACTCACTTCTAAGATGATACCTTCTAACTTTCAGGTAGACATAACACTGAGGAAAAGAAGCAATCTTTCAGAAAAACTCATTACAGGTAGTCCTCACTTAACAACCACAATTGGGACTGACAACTCTGTTGCTAAGTGACATGGTTATTAAGTGAAACATCATGTGACTGTGCCAGACTTAAGACATCAGTTCTGCTGCGGTCATTAAGCAAATCACCTGAGATAGTTGTGAGACATCACGTGGCTGCAACTTGCGATTCTACTGCCAGCTTTTCCATCAACTTTGCTTGTCAGAAGCTGGCTGTGAAGCTCGCAAATGGTGATCACGTGACTACGGGACATTGTAACAGTTGTAAATGCATGCCAGGTGCAAAGTGCCGGAATGGTGCTCATATGACTGCAGAGATGCTGTGATGGTTGTAAGTTCGAGGACTGGCCGTAAAGTTACTTTTTTGCCACTGTTGTAACTTTGAATGGTTGCTAAACAGGGCAGTCATTAAGGAAGGATTATCTGTATTTGGGGAAGTGAATAAATATCCTCTTTCATTAAGGATGAGAGTCAGTGATTATGAAAATTATAGAATCAAGCTATACGATGCTCTCTGCTCTGGTACAAATATTGAGACTGCTGAAGGTCATCTAGTTAGCCTTGATGACAGCAAGGTGGACTCACAGAGTGCTTGTCAAATTTACACTGTACCCTTCAAGAGTATATTAAGTATGGATGGGAAGTACAGAAAAGTGCTAAAAGCCAGCACCTATTTTTTGGGATAAATTCTGCAAAGAATTGGAGAACATTTGAAATTCTGAGTCACCATTTTATTGCTGTTATATTTTTATTTCACTCTTCGTCAAATAAATTCAGAATACTGCACATAGGCTCTCCTTCTGAGGTCTCACTGTATCCTCTCAACTTAATGAAATTGGCTGGCAGAAAATGTTTGGTCCAAACACACCAAAGGTTTCATATCAGAGTAAGTTTTAAAAATCTTATACATGAGTAACTGGGATTCTCCTAATTTTCAGATCTTCAGAATCTGAAATACATCATTGATTCTACTTTTAATACTATCTATTAGACTTGAGACAAATTATCCAGACTTCCAACGTATTATTCTCCAATAAATCACTTCTATTTTGCTTAAATTATTCTGAGACATAGGGCTAATACTAGTTGTTCTATGAAATATCAGAGCAGTGTAACAAATGAAAAGATATTCTAATATGCATCTTCCATAAATAATATTTCCTGATAAATATCAAACTACCATAATATAGCACCCATATATATGCTTGAAATGAGGCTTTTACTGTGTAATGATCCTGGCAAAGATGTAGTCATCCCAGACAGTTTTCATTTAACTTTCCAGTGTTCTCATACTACTTCTACCTTTAGAAGAGATGCTGTGTTAAGAGAGAAAAATGCAAAATAGAATAGGTTGCACTGGTGTCTATTAACAAAGGAACATTCTGACCAGGCACAGAGACACAAAAAGAGGGACCACTCCAGTCCACAATTGCATGTCATTCCCTGAAACCAGGTGACTATGTCATCATCCATGAATACTGGAGGAAGGATTGCCTAGCACAGGACCCTACCAAGTGTTGCTGACAACTCACACTGCTGTGAAGCATGAGGGTCAAACTGCCTGGACCAAGCATCCCACTGCAGAGGACCCACTGTCCAGCCCCACTTGACCTAGCAGGTGGTTAACCCACACTCACTGCAGCAAAGAAGGACTGGCTGGAAAATGATCAGATTAATCTTCATCTCTATTGAACTGTTTGGACTAACAGCAAAATCTTGGAATTCTGCGCACCAGAATTTTCCCCATTTGCTTATGTTAAATAATTGCTAGCTTTGTATTCATTTTGATCATTTGCAGTGGGAAAGGGTGTTTGGGGGGAGAGCCTGATTGTTTTTTGCAAAGTAGTGGAAGTATTAATTGGGAGCCTTCCATCATTACATATGAAAAACACTGGTGACTCAACTCTGATAGGATGGGAATAGCAGACACAAAGTTACATTTTCTACCCCTATCCCCCTTCCCAGTTTGCATGCATGCATGCATGCATGCATGCATTCAATGAAACCAAATGGGTTGATGAAACTACTGCATGTGAACACATAATAAAATCTGTTATTATGGGTGGAGGGATAATGGGCCTTGGGAAGCCTATTGCTGGAGAAGCAAGGGATTTCCCAAGACAATAAACAAAATCTATTGCCCGAACTCCACACAATTCAATGACACTCTGCATAGAGTATACTGGGGCTCCAATCTCTATGCTTTCCTATCATCAGCAAATACTAGATAGTCGCTTCTGCTGTCTATCTCACAAAGTTAGAAATACCCAGCCATAGGAAAGCTTTCTCCCTTGCCCAATGTTATGCTCTCCTCCTGCAATGCTACTAAAAAAGTAGCATTGGCTGAAAGGCTCTGCCCCTGTGATTCTGGAGAGGTGGAAACCACAGAACATGTACTTGTTTGTTACTCCATTTATAGAGATATTTGAATCAGATTTATCCCCCCTCTGATCAGCAGATATCCTGATTGCTTAGATTCAGCCCATGCCCAGATGCTACTTACAGATGAACTGCCATTTATTAGAGCGCATATGGCTAGGTTTTGTGCAGCAGCATGTAAGATCTGCCAGACCTTGACAGCTCAAGTTCCTGCTGCATAGATGTATTTTATGTAACTTTAAATACCACATTTTATGTAATTTTAGGTATTATCTCATTTATAACCTAGACACAGATTGTTTCTTTTGGATTTCATTTATGAGTCCCTGTCAGGTTGTTTTATAGATATATTTTAATGTTGTCTTATTTTTTATTTCACAAATTTCTTAAAAGCAATGTTCCCTGGATTGAGTGTCTTGAAAATCAAACAAGTTTTGCACAAAATTGCTGCTAATTTGGAACTTATTTTTAATACCACCCTTGATTCCATAGAGGGTCTTCAGGAAAAAGTACTTTCTTTGTCTAAGGTGGTGTTGCAAAATTGCAGAGTCCTGGATTAACTGACAGCTGTCCAAAAGGGAGCATGTGCCCAGTTGTAGAAGCAGCATTATTTTTATGTGGACAACAGGGGGAAGTGAAGAACAAAATGCACACATTTTTAAAGGGCACTATTAAATTCTTCTATGAAGCAGCTAACCTCATTGATGAGGGATGTGGGTATTGGGGCTGATTCACATCCCTGTTTCTTAACTTAGGCACTACATGAGTCAGAACAATCATCTTCATATTAATCTGTATATTCTTGGGTGTTCAATGTGGGTAACGTATATGAGAAAACTGCTTCAAGAAAATGCAAAACACACTCAGACCACACAATAGTATTGCGAGGCAAGAGTTTTGGATTCTACATAATCAAACAAGACAACAAAGAATAGAGTTACCACAATTCCAATACAATACATATGTTCCACAGTAATGGAGCTTAGGAAGATACTAGGCATTTTGTAACTCCAAAGGGGCATTTGCAGTAGAAAGAAAATGTTAGATAACACATGTAAATTACTCCCCCCCCCAAATTCATTTTTCCAAAGAAAAACAAGCTGTCAGTTCAACTATAAACATTTAGACACAAAGAATGTTGATTAGAGCACTAGGCAACAGAAACAGTGCTGGGGAGCAAGGCTACTGGGAGGTAACATCTAGAAAAGTAACACATCAATAGCAACTTTTATTCAAAGAATAACAGTCTAATTTAACGAGCTTTTGTCCTTGTACAGCCACTTTCATTACCTCACCATCCTTACCTGATCAACATACCTAGCCAATCAAAATATGTTACGATATCCAATCAATGATTCTGCTGTATTAATAATTCATTCATTTCTTTCTCCCTCTGGTTAAGTCTATATTGGATTGCATTCCTGCCTTCTTCTAGGTTAGCTGTCGCCACCTCCAGTATCATAATAAATAATCTGTGCTTCAGGGGAAGAGTGTGCTTGATCCCTGTTATTAAAGAACTATCAGGAGAAGTTTCTACTACATAACCAATAAATATTCAATTCACTAGCTTTTGTTTGGAAATATTTCAAACATACCAATAATATCAAATTAAAGAAATATTACATTCTTCAACCTTATCAAAATGTATTGAAAGATTGTGGAGATGTTATTTGTGCTTACTTAATTTTTTATCCCTTGCTTTAAAAAGTATTATCTAGATATTATCTTGATAATAATGCATGAGCAGAGTACAGAGATTTATATTTTTCGTTGAATGGTCTGCTCAAGCTGCTATGTTATTAGAATTACTTTCAAACTACCCATACAAATGTAATTCCTACTGAACTGCAATTCCACAGACTGTACCAAGGACAGTTCATCTGTTGCTTCTCCCTCAAACAAGTCTCCAATTTGACAGCTGTTGCGGTTTTCCACGGTTTGCTGACAACACAATAGCTTCAATCTCTCCAGCTTCTGGAACCAGAGACCATCTGCTTCTTTCAATAACGCATAGAGCACAAATTTCCACACAAAATAATCTCTCACTTTGGCAGAAAGGGTCATTTTTAAAAAAGCACCCTAACCTTTGTCCCATACCTAATGTTCTTTACTTGTCAAACATCTCTATTTCAGAAATACCATTTATTTTGATCAGGCCAAGTATCCACTGCCTACCATATTAGATGAGCTGCATGATCTTCTCCATCCATTCTACATACTGAGATAATCTGCTAGTGTAATTTCAGGTACAGAAGTGCACCATTATTTTAGTTATCTGCAAATGGTTAAGGGAGAACATCTGTAATCGTCATAGTGCTGTAGTATTAACTAATGACAAATTTTCAGAAAGTTGGAAGCGATAGATAAAACCTGGGGGAGGAATTGTTGCTCCCTTCCCTCATTAAAACCAATTTTAGGAAAAACTGAAATACACACAGTACTTACTTTTAACATTCTTCACAAATATGAGGTCACCCTTTATGAATACATTATGGTAAGGATAATGCATTTTATAAAAACATTAAGCATATAAAATGAAATAATGTAATTTATTATACATTTGTTGATTGAATTTAAAATGTTTTGATTTGTGCTGCAGATGGAGATACAAAGTGTTGCACTCTACAGCACCAGTATATTTTGCCTGTTTCAAACTCACAGCTCTCCAAGTAACATTCTGCAGCCTACAACAATACATTGTAGGAGCTGAAGACACTGCCTACAAAGGCAGAATGCTGAGTGCCAGGCAGAAACACAAGGTGAGCTACAGGAAGCAAATAGCCTAGTAGCAGCAATCTGATCGCTCGCTTCAAGCCAACCCAGGGGGTCTCCTGGTAATAGGGATGCCAAGTCAGCTGGGCTGCACAGTTGGCATCTTGAGGCCTCTTGCATCAAGCTGCCCTGCCCTCAGGAACCTCTGCTCATTGTGGTGTTGAGGTCCATGGCGGGTGCTGCTTCTGAAGTCGTGCTAAGCTCTCAGGCAGGGGCAGCAGAGAGGCTAGGACAGGCCAAGAAGAGTCTACCAGGCAAGAAGTGGGAAAAAGAATGAGTGAGCTAGGCAAAGGAAGAAAGGACTCTGACATCAAGGAAGGAGAAAAGAAGGGAACGCAAACAAGACAAAGACTAAAGAAAAAAAATCTCTGATTAGCAATGAACATCTCTTAGTTGGATGAATTTCCTAAATTATATCATTCCTCAATATGAAAAAAATACATATGAATAACCAGTAATATAACCAAATATTGCCCTCTCACTAATGAGAAGCCCTGACAGCTAAACTGTGAAAATGAAATGGCTGTTTCATAGCTCTGCTTTGCCACAGTGTTTTTTTGTACTTAGTGAATGCATGTTTAAAGCAATACAGTGATACTCTTCATATTCTTCATGTTTTTACTGTAGACATCTTCAGTGCTGCATCCCTTGGGCTAATGAACTAATTCTCATGCAGCATTCATGATGATTTGAGTTTGAAACCTCTTCATTAAATCAAGTAATTCCGCTATTCTGTTATTGTTCAGATTACATGTTAATCTTACAGTGAAAGTATTGCCTGAGTATAAACAATGGCTATCAAGAATAAGGATAATATTAACAGTTGTTACTATCTCTAATACCGTGCAATTTTTTTTAAAGTCATGATATCACAATGTTAGCTATCATTCTGATGTGATATGAGAGATGAAAATCAAATATCTGAATGTATTAACAAAAGGAAGTCAGCAGGAACAGTGAGGTAAAAAGTGAAGTTGAAAAGGTGTCAGGAAAGTTAATTCTAGGGTGAGAGAAAGCTGCTGAAGAACAAGAGCAGAAATAACTTCCTTAAATACATTCAAATAATAATAAAAAAGTAGATAAAGGTACCAATTGGTCAATGAATAAGGCCAAATGCTAACAAGTAACAAAATAAGGCTTCTTAAGTCCTGTTTTGTCTCAGTTTTCTCCAAGAGAATGTGTGTGTCCCCAGACAATTATGAAGAGCAGAATAAAAAGGCAGAATGGAAGCTTGAGATTGACAGAAATATTGTCAGTGTTTAACCCTATTTAATCTGAATGAATTTAAACTGCCAAGGCTAGATGAATTGCATCCTAGGGTACTGAAGGAATTTGCTGATGATCTGGCCATCATAATCATCTATAATCTTTGAGAAATCTTGGAGAATAGGAGAAGTGCCAGATGATTGGAGGAAGGCAAATACTCTCTCCAAAAAGAGGCAAAAATAGGATTCTGGGAAACACATACCAATCAGTCTGACATAATACTTGGAAAGATTCTACCAGATCATAAAGAAAACAATCCTGAGAACACTAATGCAGCAACCACAAGTCAGCATGTAAAAATGAACCACAAATTCGTTTGTAAAGAACAAGTCTAATTAGTCTGATCTTATAGGCAGTCCTTGACTTATGACCAATGGTTCAGCAACCATTCAAAATTACAACGGCGCTGAATGAGAGGGACTTGCAACTAGTCTGCAAAGTTGCTCAGGTGCCCAGCTCATAATTATGATGTTGCAGCGAGCTGCAGTCATGTGATCACCATTTACAAGCTTCCCTCCCGGCTTCCCATAAGCAAAGTCAATGGGGAATGAAGCTACCACACATGAATATGTAGCTTTGGATCATTTTCCTCAATAAATAAATGAACAAGTATAATATTTTTGACTCATCTGTTTAATTGGGTTCTCTTTACCTAGCTTTAGGACTTGTGTGGAGAACAGATCATGTTTTAGGTCATATTTATGCAGACATATTGAAAATTCAAAAAGGTTCACAAACTTTTAAGCACCACTGTAAGTATATTCTGAATCCAGGAAATTAAAGCAGATTTTCTTCCCCCATTACTGTTAACATTTTGTTACCTGAGAAATCATAACCATTGATGATTTATGCCTTCTGCTTCTGATCCTTGAATGTGCTATTATTCTCTGCAGATTTTGCTATTATTTGTACTGTTTGCAGCCTTAAACAGTATTAGATAGGTAGAATATTGCTTATAAATAAATAAACAAACACCATGCATGGATATTTTATCTGCTCATAATCTTGCCATGCTCAATTCTGTTCTATGTAAAAATACCAGAAGATGGCAGCAACTTTCTTGAAAGTTAAAACACTGCTATAGTTTTAAAGCCAAGGATCTTTCCTGTTTTCACATTAGGAGTCACTTTTATGAAGTGTTACGGAAAATATGATTTTGTATCGCTCCCAGGTTTACCATTCTCTATCCTAGAAAAGTTGTAAATACTCAGATAAGAACTCCAGTTAAAGCAACCAATATGAAAATTGATAAGTTGTTAAAAGGTTTCTTTCCCAGAATTCATCCTGCATGTACAGCTACTTTTTATATTATAATTTAGTAGTTATACATGACATTCAACTATTGCTAAAACACATACACCATACAATTGTCTTAAAAGCTGAAAAAACACAATTTTTATCATAAACCCAAGAGTAGTAAATGCAACTATATGACCTAAATGAAATAAAATGTCACCTGGAAAGCTAATGAAAGTTAAATTTAAAGAAGGAAGGTGGCAAGCACAAGAATAATTCATTTCAAAAACCAGCACTCCAAGGATCTACGTGGCAGATTTTAGAACTGGATACATACACTATTGTCATGAAAAACATGGTATGGCTGTGACTTCCATAAACTAACAAGAAATCAAGCTTCACTCAAATGTAACTTTAATCTGAAATGCAGGAAAATAACTATTTCAGTATGTGAAATCTAGAATTGATCATTCAGAATGTGGAAAACAAGATAAAATAGTGAATCAGTCTGCAGAGTAAAGCATAACAGATTCTGAAAATTCCTTCCAACCCCATAACAAAGATATTACCTGTGTGTCCACAGAGAAATCCCATTTTGTTTTCTAATGGAAAAATTAGTTGATAATGTTTATGCTCCATAGCAAGACTTTGTGGATGAAACTATTACAAAGATAACATTTATATGATTACATTTATCATTGGATAACACTGTTAACATAGATTTATGTATTTATTTATTCATTAAACTTATATAGCTGCCCATCTGACTACTGTGACTCCAGGTAGCTTATAAAGTTAAAAATACAGAAAATAGTACAAAATCAACCAAAAAATAACCACAAAAATAATTTAAAACATTTAAAACAAAAGAAAACAAAAAACTATTAAAAGCTTTAAGCCTTAAAAATATCAGTCAGTGGGAGAGCACCATTCATTTTCCTAAAAATACAACCACTTAACAGGCTCTCCACCAACATCACTGGATCTTCAGGCCAGATGACAAAAACCATGTCTTCAGGATTTTCCACAAGGCCAACAAGGTCGGGGGGGGGGGGGATGATGTTCCAAAGGGTGGGCACTGCAGCTGAAAAGGCACTCCTCCTGTTTCCCGTCACATGACATTCCTTTGTATTATTATCTATATACTACTAAAACTCTTACTGTGTTTATCTCTTTGTCTGTCCCCTCAAGTTAGCCCAAATGGTGCATTATACCACAACAATTTTTGAATCAAGGTACCTAAAATCTGCTAACTTAAAGAATGTGTAAAAAATCTGGGACCCATTACTCCTGTGGAATTGGAATTTCTATGATGTTCAGAACAGTTTTATTTGCAAAGTTGTGGCCGTTGCAGCATCCCTGCAGCCACATGATTGTGATTTCCAATGCTCCCTGCCAGCTTCCCACAAGCAAAGTCAATGGGGAAATTGGCAGGAAGTTGGAAATCACTCCTGCTGTTTTGCCTGCCTGTGGTCATTCTGTTTATCTGATTATGTAAGTTATTGACTTAATATTGAAGTTCATTTATCACTACAATTATTTTTCTATTTATGATATATACTCTTCTTAGATGATCATGGGACCGTCCAGCATTGGGGGGGAAAAAAATAGCGATAAGCCTAAAATTTAATGTTCATTCTGATCACATCAGACTACACTACCTTTTTTCAAAGGATGACCCAACAGGCCACAGTGTTGTCTAGTTGTTGTTGGGTTTCTAGTTGTTGTTATTATTATAATATTTTTTATCCTACTTTGGGAGGCCTAGAACTCATAACTGCTTGGTTTCTAGGCCAGCACGTTAACCACTATAGGTAGACTTCACCTTACCAACTGCCTTGTCCAGTGACAGTTCAGTTATGACAGTGCTAAAAAATTACTTTGTGACAAAGGCACACATTTGCGACCTTTGCAGCGTGTCTCTGTCTCTCAGTCATGTGTTCACCATTACACACAGTTAGTACTCATTGTCCTGTGCTTGACCCTTCCCCCTCCCTCACAGACTGAAGAGATTACTTAAACAAGCAATCTCTTCCTCAGCTGTTTTTCTTCTCAGCACAGTCTTTCCCAAAAGGTGCTAACTACAAGTTAACAAGCTCAGCTGTGACCTTAATTAGACAGCTCAGAACTGCTTCCTGTAACTGGCAAGACTTTAATCACTTTGACACCTTCTGCTGTTGTTTGCCTCCTAAGTGTCCTGAGGCTGGAAGCATACTAGGCAAACAGCCAGCACTATCGCATTCCTTTCAATGTGTATTCCCCATTGTGTGCCTGCTTACTCTCTTGTAATCCCTTCCTCTCAATGAATGTAAATACAAACATTAATTCCTTTCTTGCTAATTACCCCAGCACCAGGTTGAGCATTCCAAAGGGTGGGGGAGTGGGGAAAAAGGAAAGCTGAAGTAAAATTGCTTGGTTTCTAGGCCAGCACCTTAACCACTATGATCACATGGTTGTGGTCACATGATTTTCCACTTAGCAACTGTGTCACTTAGTGACCGAGTTGCTGGTCTCAATTGTGGTCATTAAACAAGGACTACCTGTACACCAAACAGGATCTCTTTCTCGTAGATGGGACCTGCAACATGCCCTTTCGGCCAGATGTGATAGGATGGATAGTTGTGATTGGGATGAGGCGGTCCCTCAAATACCCTGGTCCCATGTCACGTAAGGCTTTATAGGTCATCACTAGCATCTTGAATTGAATCTGGAAGCAAGCTGGTAGCCATGCAGCTTGTGGAGCAGAGGTGTAATGTGCTCTGATCTAGGTGCACACATAACTGCCCACACTACATTTTGCACCAGCTGAAGCTTCCAGATGCTCTTCAAGGGCAGCCCCATGTAGAGTGCATTACAGTAATCTATATGGGAAGTGACCAGGGTGTGAGTGACTGAGTGTAGGGCCTCTCAGTCCAGGAATGAGTGCAACTGTGCACAATCTGAAGTTGTGCAAAGGCCCTCCTAGCCACGATTGCTACCTGCTCTTCGAGCAGGAGTCTTGAATCCAGAAGGAGCCCCAGATTGTGTACCAAATCAGTCTGGGACAGTGCCACCTTATCCAGAACTAAAGATGGTAAATTGCCAGATCTTGGTGGCCCCTCAGTCTTGCCAGGGTTGAGTTGAAGACTGTTGTTCCCCATCCAGACCCCTAGAGCCTCCAGGCACCAAGACAGGATGTCAACAGCATTGCTTACTTCACCAGGGACCGAGATATAAAGCTGGGTATCATCAGCATACTGATGATACCTCATCCCATGGCTATTGATGACCTCACCCAGTGTTAAACAGGAGCAGAGAAAGTACCGAACCCTGTGGCGCTCCACAGTGTAGGGGCCAAGGGCAGGACCTCTCGCTCCTGATCAATACTGAGTAGAACCGGCCATGAAGGGAGAACCTAGCACAATACAGTGCTGCCTACCCCCAACCCTCACAGCCAATCCAGAAGGATACTATAGTCAATGGTGTTGAAGGCTGCCATGAGATTAAGCAGAGCAAGGATGGATGAATTATCCCCATCCTGCTCCTGCCAGAGGTCATCTAAAAGCGCGATCAATGCTGTTTCAGTTCCATACTTAGGCCTGAAACCTGACTGAAAGGAGTCCAGATAATCTGTTTCATTCAGGTTCCCCTGAAGCTGCTGTGCTACCATCCTCTGAACAACCTTTCCTAAAAAGGGAAGGATAAAAATTGTCCAGCACAGTTGGGTCTAGTGATGGTTTCTTGAGGAGGGGGCAGAGCAAAGCCTCTTTAAGGGGTGGAGGAACCACTACTACCCTCAAAAGAAAAATTTACCACCACCAAAACCCAACCACGTCGCCTCCCGGGAAGCCTTCACCAGCCAGGAGGGCATGTGTTTAATAAGCAGGTGGCTGAGCTTACAGCCATGAGGACCCTGTCCCCTTCCTGAGATCCAACAAGGTAACATGGCTGGACTGCACCACAGGCACCTCCACAGGACCTGTACCAAGACTGGCATCTAACTTTATCACATGATCTATCATCACAGATCCTTACCTTGTATCAGAGGTGCAAAAGGTGTGGCCCATCAATACCCTTATATGATTCCACAGAATACATGGGGACAAAAATTAGGACTTTTTAAATGTGAAGGTTTGGGAGGTTTTTAAGAAACAAAATGGATGCCCTACGCCTGGCAAATAAGTATAAGTAAGGCAATCATTTTACCCCTTGAATCCTTCTCCCAAATCAGGAACTGTTCCTACTTACTTTTGGGATGTGGTAGCCAACAACTCATGCAAAGCCTGGTCACTCGTGCCTTATGTACTTATATACTAACAAAATATACACTCTTACATTAATGTAATATATATTTATTTCAGAGTACGTAATTATATACAAACAAAAATTAAATGGCTGGTATCTCAAAAGAACTCAATGAGATTCTGGCCATTTTTCCATTTTAAAAAAGACCAATGAAACTTTAAAGACTGAAAAAACAATAATTGCTGAATTACAGTTTTAAATATCTTTCATCACTGACTGAGAATTGCAGTTCACCATTATTTGGAGAATCACAGACTATATGAAGTAGGAACAACTGTAGAAGTTTCTTTGTATAAATGCAGTCTCCCCAACCATGCATAAAGACCCCAATTTTCTAGGTAGAATAAAGGGATGACTAAACAAGCTACTAAACAGCCACAAGTCTTCACAAGATTAACAATAAACTATAAACAGATTCTACCTTTTCATATTTTTAAGATTATAAAATAACTAAAGTGTATTAAATGCATGAACACTTGCCAGAGGTTCATCTTCACATGCAGTTGTTAAAAATCCATCTTAGTTGTTAATTAACTCCTCTCCTCATCAGACAATCAACTCACTCTGATTCACAGAAGACTGGCTCTTTCAATGAGACAAGATGACATGTTTCCCCTAGGCAGCAGATGAGGAAAGAGCAGTGCATTGGACATCCCTAAGAATGCCATTATACAAGAGTCAGACTTTTTGGGTAGAAGCAGCATCACTTGCACCTTTCAAGAATGAAAATTTATTTATTCCTTTAAACAGCTTTTCCTGAAATAGCAAAGAACTGTGGCAACTAGGGGTATGTATGCACAAAATGGGGAAAAAACAAATAGCATGTTCTAATGGTTCTATCGAACCATTTTGGGTCAACCAGTCTGGCAGAACTGAATTGTAGAACATTTTGGCTGTTCTGGGTTTCAGATGAAACAAAACAAAACTCAGACAGGAGAATGCTGGTGTGCACTGTCTCCTTCCCCCTTTGCAGCTCCCAGCATGGCATATCCTACTGGCCCTGGTACCCCCCATCTTCTTAGCACCATCTCTCTTCTTACTAGTCTTGGAATCCTTCCACCTTTGAGTTTTTCACAACCTTCCTTTAGTTTCCTGATAATATATTTACTTCTGTATCAGAATTGGTTGAAACTCAATTCCAGTCTTCAGAGGAATTTTATCTGAGGTGGGAGTTTTTAGTAGATGTGTGAATCATATGAGTGGTTGCTTTAATTTTAAATTATGGCAAGGTAGCTAGGATTTCAAACTTGGAAAAGTATCTCCTTTCTGAGTTTGTGTTATACTTTGAACAAAGACAGAGAGAACTATTGTAAGACAGCATTCAGAAAGGTGATATATACCAACACCGTGCTATGTTGTCAATTGTGCTCAGAAGTACAGTGGTACCTCGGGATACGAACTTAATCCGTTCCGTGACTCTGGACGTATCCCGAGTTGGTCATAACCCGAAGCAAATTTTCCCATAGGGTTCAATGTAAATCCGGTTAATCCGTTCCGCCCTCCGAATTTGGTCGCAACCCGAGGCGAATTTCCCCATAGGGTTCAATGTAAATCAGGTTAATCCGTTCCGCCCTCCGCCCGAATTTGGTCGCAACCCGAGGCAATTTTATCTTCAGAGCCTTACTCCCGCCAAGCCTGCTCTGCATTTTCTTTGAAGCCATGCTAACACACACACCAAAAACCTTCGCAAAACACACCACAAGCCTCACCGAACGTCTCCTTGCTACCGCGACCTCGCCCACAGGAAGCCGCGACCGCGTGGCAGCAGGGAAAATGGCCGCGGATCCGGTTCGTAAGTAGAGGCGAGTTCGTAACCCGAGGTACCACTGTAGCTTGTTTTTTTCAAACAGGAAGTTAACATGTAAATAATTTATTCTAGTTCTGCTGGGTTAGAAACACTGAATTTTATAGAACTCTTCAATAACTGCATACTAAATATCTCCAAGATTGCAGATGTTCAATATTTTGTTGTTGTTGTTGTTGTTCAATATTTTGTTGTTGTTGTTGTTGTTCATTCTTCGTGACCCCATGAACCATATCGCGCCAGGCCTTCCTGTCCTTCACTGTCTCCCTGAGTTTGCTCAGTGTCATGCTCATTGCTTCAGTGATGCTATCTAAACATCTCATCCTCTGCCATTCCCTTCTCCTTTTGCCTTCAATCTTTCCCAGCATCAGGGTCTTTTCCAAAGAGTCCTCTCTTCGCATTAGGTGACCAAAGCAGATTTATCAAATATATGATAGATGTATTATCTATTATATGTTCAATATCTAGATTTTTCTAGATCTCCAGAAAAGTTGATTTTTGAAGAAATGTCTTTAAGTTCACAAAACACAAACAAAAAACCCAGACCCTGCTACCTAAATCACAGTAAGAAAAGGAACACCCAAAAATATATAAACCTGTGTTCCCTAAGGTCTTCCTGGCCATCTGTTAAATAGAATACAAGACAACTTATCTTGACTATATGTTCCTTTCCCCTGCTACATGACACAAAGGGATGTAACTAAGCCAAAACCCCATACAGGTAATCCTTAAATTACGGCTGCAATTGGGACTGGGATTGCTGTTGCTAAGCAATGCGGTCATAAAGCACAACGTCACAAGACCACATCACTTAGAGATGGCACTCCAGGGGATGTCGTCATAACCCAAGATGTGTGGGTGATTAAGTGGGAAGGGAGTCCCAGGTAAGAAGTGTCAGGGTGCTGCAGGGGGGGTGAGGGAAACCGTGGGAGGCCTGGCGCAGGCTGCGCAAGTTGGGGGAGGAGGTGCTTAGTGTGGCATGAGCTCAGAAAGGCCGAGGAAAGAGGGTGTGGGGTACGTGTACGCAATCACAGGGAGGCCAAGGAAAGAGGACATGGGGGTTCATGTGTGTGATCGCAGGGAGGCTGAGGAAAGAGGGCGCAGGATACATGCATGCGTGTGTGCAACCACAGGGAGGCTGTGGAAAGAGGGTGCAGGTTATGTGCTTGTGTGTGTGCGACTGCAGGGAGATCAAAGAAAGAGGGCACAGGGTGTGTACAATCATAGGGAGGCTGTTAAAAGAGGGTGTAGGGTACGTGTGTGTGTGTGCGTGTGTGTGCATGATCGCAGGGAGGCCATGGAAAGAGGGTGTGGGGTGTGTATGATCACAGGGAGGCCAGGGAAAGAGGGCAGGGTTGTGTGCAAGCGAAAGGGGGAAGGAAGACGCAGTATGTGTGAGCAAAGAAAGGTGGGGGGGAGACTTACCCCAGCCATTTGTGACCTTTGTTGCTGGCTTCCCATTGATTTTATTTGGAGGAAGCTGGCAGGGAAAGGTCGCAAATGGCAATCATGTGACCGCAGAACATTGCAACTAGTTGTAAATGCAAGCTGGTTGTCAGGCACCCAAATTTTGTTCACGTGACTATGGGGACACTGCAACAGCCAGAACTTTGAGGACTGGTCATAAGTCTCTTCATTCAGCACCCTCATGACTTCAAATGATTGCTGAACGAATGGTCATAACTTGAGAACTACCTGTATTAACATCACTTTCTGTTAAGAAAGGGTGAGGTTAAAGCTGCTATGTATTTTCTTGGGATCACACAACAGCTGCAGAGGGCAGCCACACAATCCCAGGAAAAGACGCAGCTGTTTTAAACAGACAAACATTAGTTTTGCACCTTGAAGCAGCTTTTTGATAATGAATCTGAAGCATTCCATAACCCTAGTAGATACAGTATATATTATTTCTAAAGAAACATACAGTAGAGCCTTTGGTGGTTCCTTTATTTTAAAATGATACCATAATGTAGTGTAATAAACATTACCTACATATGGTGTTCCTGTTCAGCTGACCCATGATCCATCTTTGAAATCTTTATAGTCGTGTGCCTCAAGTCCAGAAAGCAACATGTTCATGTGCATACATACACACACATCACACACAATATTTCCATCCCAGCAGTTTCATTATAAGTACTATAAGTAAGAAATTATGCTGGCATTTGCTTTATTTATGTATTGATTTATTTGTTAGAGTTATATTACTTCATTAATTCAAGGTAGCATAGGTAACTCCCTCTTCCAATTTTTTCCAACAACCATCAGCAAAGTAGACTGGGCTGACAAACAGTGACTGGCCAAAGTCATCTAATAAGCTTTCTTATTTAAGGATGGTATTCAACCAGAGTTTCTCAGTCAACACCTTAATGATTTCCTATGTATTTTTTCCCTTTATGAAAAAGACAATAAACCTGAACACAAGGATCTCTTATACCACTGAGCCACCTGAGGAGCCTTTTTGCCAAACAACAGATTAATAGTGTATTCAATAAGTAACTTCCCAATCAA